>NC_079895.1:3245505-3516778 GCF_024868665.1 Triplophysa rosa
TTGGGAGTGGGAGAGGGAGTGGGAGAGAGTGGGAGTGGGAGAGAGGGAGGGAGTGGGAGAGAAGGAGAGAGTGGGAGTGGGAGAGGGAGTGGGAGAGGGAGAGGGAGTGGGAGAGTGGGAGAGAGTGGGAGAGAGGGAGAGAGTGGGAGAGAGTGGGAGAGGGAGAGGGAGTGGGAGTGGGAGAGAAGGAGAGGGAGAGGGAGAGAGAGAGAGCTAAGCTTCAGTATGCAATAAGGGGAGTCCTTTTTTTTTCTTCTTTGGATTTAAATAAATATTTTGAGAAATGTCTCAGTGGTTTTGTGTTCAATACATTGGAAGTCAAAAGAAGCCAATGCTGTTTGGTTACCAACGTTCTTCAAAATATCTTTTTTTGTGTTCTGAAGGAGAAAGTCATACAGGATTGGACTGATATGCAGGCGAGTAAATGATTTTGATTTTGGGGTGTGAACAATCACTTTAAAATTCAATTAATTTGTCCCAAATGGTAAAGCATTGAGGAAGCAAAAGATCATGGATTTGTTCCACATGGAACACACATAAATACTAATAAAACGTAGACCTTAAATGCACTGTAAGTCACTTTGCATAAAAACATCTGCCAGATGCATATGCAAATTCAACTGCACATCCAACATGAATTTCTGTTCTGACCAACGAATTTATGACCAATGATTTTAAACAAACACAGAGTGTGTTCTCAAAAGAGAAATCTCGATCCAAGAGTAGCCAAGAAAACAACATTTTCTGTGATTAAAGCCTACTCATACAGTACAAGCCATTTGTGAGAAACAACTCAGACCTTAGAGTAGCTTATTAAGCCATAATGCATCGTCTGTTTACAATCGCTGGCTTTGTCATGCCACGTCGGAATGGAAAAACTGCTCAGTCAATTCCTTAAAAGAAAAATCTGGACCGTTGAGCCGAAGCAGAAGGTTAATCTCCAATCACAAGAGGGTTCACGAGTAACCAAACGTAATTGCAAAAACTCAAGAACCATTTAAAACATAAAGAACCATTTAGAAGAACACAGTCAAGACAATTAAACGACACATAAAATACGATCCAAATGTGATGCACAGCGTGAATTGTAGAACTTTGGGGGAAAGATCTGGTCGTTAGCTATCTGAGAAACGTGACAGGCTGAAACAAGCCACGCGGGAGTTCATGAGTTACTGGCCAGCAGGTGAGGGGGACTCCCACTCCATTCCACAGGAGACATCTTCACCTGTCCTGTCCCAACACAACAGTCGTGATTCATGTATTTCTCTCTTACACGCACACTTACAAAAGCTACAATTAGGCTTTGACTTAAGAGGCTGATCTGACCTGAATTACACAGCGAGAAAAGCTAGTTTTCCATAAATCTGCAAGTGGTTAACAACAAATGCATGTAAAATCCCATTTCTGTTCTGTAATTTCTGAGCAAAACTAAATTTAACAGGAAAATGCAGGACAGGACTTGATTTTATCCATTTGGAAGTGATAAATCTGAGTGGGCATTACATACCAGACTGGAAGCCAGGTGGATGGAGGGGAGGGGCTTAAAACAAGGATTTTTGCCAACGAGGAAAGTTTTGTTGGAATAACACGCACCAATGAATTTTGCACAAACCTGTGTTCAGAAAGTAAACAAGGTCGTTTGTGATTTAATTTCGACTTTAAAGCCGTCTTCAGTGTGTAACTTTCGCCTCTCTGTTGCCATCTCTGATTAATGCTATATCGCTCGAGTAGGAGTGTAGTGTTCTTATATCTTCAAGGCTGTGATTAGGCTGCGGCCGAGTGCCGGAGGCAATCACAGCCATGCAGATACAATAACACTACATACACGACTACGAGAGCGATATTGCATTTATACATCAGTTCGACGGCACAAGTGTGTAGATAAAACCAGAAAAAACGTCGGAGTTTCTTTAAACCCCTCCGGTTTTAATGGAAATGGGGAACTACTTTCTTCCGCCACGAATCCAAGCCCAGCATAACAGTTAAACCTCCGCTACTAAGTCCAAACAATCACTTCTTTTAAATTTGCTCTGTGCTGAGAGACTTTTAAGTGGCAACTCGCCGAGAATGTGTTAATCCCATTTCTATGATCTTGATCGAGACCCTCGCGTCCCGCGCTGTAATTTTTTTAAACAATGAGTGCAGAGCGCTGTGAATAAATTGCTAGAGACACCGCCAACTCTGATAACGTTTAGTTTCACTTAAATGTGTTCCAATTATCATGGTGTGTGGTCGCCACCTAGTGGCCATTTTCCAGTATTGAAGTTTGCGCAGTTGAGATTTAAATCTCATTCATCGTACAGCAAGCAGTAGCCTAGTTTCGGTTCACAATCTTTGCCTTGGAGAAAGATATGCCTGTAAGTTTATTTACTATCTGTAAGCGTTCATATTATGTGTTAACATAATATTGATTCTTGGAAGTTGAACTGCTATCGATATAATGATAATGAAAGGAAGTCCCATCGCATATGTACACCCATGTGCAGATCGCAGTGCACGCTTTTATATGTCGGCTATACCAAACGAATTAATGTGCAGTTAGTAATTTCAAAATAAAAGCATCACAGAAGTAAACATTCTGGAAAGGATAAACTGCTTCGTGAGTTTGTTTGCTAGCAATCTAACTTCTTCAGAGTAACGCAGTTGCGAGGACAGCATAGTCCCAGTTAGTTTAGTGGCGGAGTGATAGAAACAGTGAAGCGGTTTAACGGTCAGTTCCCGTGATGATCCTGGTGGAATATCTCACGGCTATCAGCCAATCAGATTCGAGAACCAGAGAGAACTGATGTATAACGTAACATAAAATTGCAGGTTACTTGACATACTTATCTTCACATGATGGGATTAAGTCAAATTTTCTGTAAAATTGGACATGACAGATCAATTTATAAAACATTATTATAACATTACCATTGTGAACCCGGGGAAAGGTGAGGAGAGAGTTTTAAACGCTTATTTTTATGTACTTGCCTCATAACCAAATCGTTTATTTCTACCCAAAAAAGTTGTGATCACATAATTTTACAATTTTTAAATGATCAGGTACTTCGATTGCAACATTGTCACATTTAATGAGATCCCGGATCATTTCAGTGACAGTCTGATCTGCACATTTTGGTTCATGAGTTACAAAAGTTGTAAAATGTTAGAAAAGTTGCAGCTTCGAATCACATCATTTAACAATTTAACGATTTTTAAATGATCAGGTACTACAACATTAGATTGCAACATTGTTACTTTTAATGAGATCCCAGACCATTTAAGTTTGATTTGCACATTTCCGTGCAGATCGTCATGTAATTCTGTCACAATGCAGGCTTTTCAAAAAGGCAATTATTCAAAGATGGAACATTTAAAAACCCAACAGCACATGTTCTCTGAATAAAATGCAGCATCTGGGTATTAAAGGCACAGCAGCAAACACTGGCTCGTTTACATGCAAGGGTCAGTGGAAAACATTCAAGTGAAAGTAAATTACGACTGTTTTTGGCCAAACTCTGTGTTCTAGCCCTGATTTTAGTGCTGCGTGATGTTGCATATCAGCACAATGGTGGGCCGGGGGGGATGGTTGGGTTTCCTGCCTTTATTTCACTGCCCCGTCCATAAATCAAACGTAAAAGCAAACAAGCAGCTCTGTGCCAGCAAGCCCTGAAACAGGCCTGTTTTATATAAACATTCCTTGAAGAGACCAGGCCCTGATAAGACCTCCACATACTCAAGAGAAAGGGGGCATGAACCCCGCCTCAATATCCCGTCAGCGACACGTACGACCATCAAAATATTTCACATCGTGTTCGGCGGTCACACGCTCATGGGTTCTCCTCTGGAATTTCCTCATGATCGTGAAGCCCGAGTCTGAACCATCTTTCGGCCCAACCAGAGCGATAAGAACAGTGGGCTGATCTACTTCATCCCACAGTTTTGGCACATGTGCGATAGACGGACGCACCACACACCTTCTTATAGAGGGTGTTGTATCAGGGCTGTGAAAGCTACCACCAAATCTCTCTGTGGTCGGGCTCTCATCCTATAATAGGAGATGTATTACAGACATAACAACAGAGGACATCACTCAAGCCAATCTGGTGGCAGTGTTCTTGTGCAACAATGACTCACAAGATTGCAAGTTTTTGACTCTGATTGGACATGCGTTTCATTTCAAAACAGACATTTTTCTCCAGACCATACAAAATAAAACCACATCACTCTAAAGAGTGAGACAAACCATTATTGTGTGTATCAATGGGACTTTTTTCCATTTTCTTGATAAATTACAATTTTCTTGATTTTCCGTTATCTTGTTTTTGGAAGGAACATTGGGTAAGAATGCAAGCAGCCCACAGTCATTCAGACATATGTTCACTTCTGTCAAACAAGGTAAAATTCAGCACAGCTTATTACTTAAATGTTTCATTTAATAACATCACAAAACCTTTTTTCTTTGCATTTTGCATATGTTTGAATCCTCAGCCAAATCCTCTGCGTATTCAAGCTAAGCATTTTTATCCATGGGAATCAAACCCATGACTCTACCAATAGAGCAACATGCACTCTAAAAACGTCCAAAAATGGACAAACCCAACCGTTGAGTTATAAATCAACCTTTGCTGGGTTGTTTTAACACATTGTTGAGGTAAACATAAAGCTTGGGTTTGTCCAATTTTGACCCAACGATGGCTTGCAATAACCTAACTTTTTTTTTTTTGAGTGTGAACAAAGCACATCGGCATTTACATATTTGTCTATTTCATTTTTGCTAGTTCCCAAATAAAAAGTACACGCACCCTATTGAATGACAAATAAACAAGTAGGAAAAACAAGCCTAAACCGGTATTCTGTATTATAATTAAGCTGGAGTTCAACAAGTAGACAGTCTTGAATACTGGCTGAGGCTGTTTTCAGCAGGGTTGTGCTTTAATTCTGTCCTCAGAAAACAGAAATGAGTTTCTTAGAGTCTCGTATCACCCCACCATGAGCAGCACAACATGATGAATGGCTCCTGACAGCACAGCAGACTACACGACTGGCATCACACAGCAATGACTGAAGACAATACCCCACACAAACCACACAACTGAACCTCAAAGCTCAAGCAAACGGGCACGTTTCCCGTCTCCAACAGCGACGATGGGTTTATTAAACATATTTCTGTGAGAAACAGGCATGTGTGATTGCATATGGCAATTTTCATATTAAAGACCTTTTAAACTGCTGCAATCATTTGAAGGAACTATCCGCATGCAACTGGCAACTTCCCGCACTGGCGTAGGGGATTTGGTCGGATTGATTTGGTCCAATTACTAAATCCAGTGGTAAACTGGTGCCGCTCACTATGAATTTCCAAAGCAGCGGCAATCAGACGAACGTTACAATCAGATAATCTGTGGAATGAACAAGCAGAGGCAGGTTTAGCGTTTCTGGGGCCACAAAGCAAAATTTAATTGCTTTCTGCGACCCAAGCATTCCAGCGGTTTGTGTGGTGGTTAACACACTGCAAACCAGCAGAGATTTGATTCACTTATTGGAAGACCCAACTTGAATCTGCAAGCTTTGTTTCCGACATTTGTGCATTGGTTTTTGGGGACAACCGAGAGATATATTTCCTCCAAAAATAAAAATGCTGTCATCATTTATTCACCCTCATGTCATTCAGAACCTGCATATAACTGTGTTTATTTGTGGAACACAAAAGAATATATTGTGAGAAATGTCTCGGTGGTTTTGCATCTGTACAATGGAAGTCAATGGGGACAATGTTGTTTGGTTACCAACGTTCTTCAAGATATCTTCTTTTGTGTTCTGCGGAAGAAAGAAAGTCATACAGGATTGGAATGACTTTAGGGTGAATAAATGATGGAAGAATTTTCATGTTCAACTGAACTATTCCTTTATTCTGTAAAACGTATTAAATATAGTTGGATGTGCACATGGCCTTCCAATTCAGAGATGTTTTCCATGAAGTTCCTCGGACGCAAATTCTATGTGGGCTGCTGTTCTTACATTCTCTCCCCATTTTGAGAGGCATTCAAGGAAAATATTTCCCATTAATACACAAATTTGGTTTGCCTGATTTGGTGAGAGTAATTCTGTCAAATTTCGTATGACCTGGAGCTCTGAAAAGATGTAAATAAGCGTTAGCAGCAGAATATTAGTTAAATGCTTTTTAGTGGTACGTTCTCAGGCAAGCTCTCATAAGCCTCTTTTTGTAGGACTAAGCCCCAGTGTGCGAAAGTCAGAACAGGGTGTTTTAACTAATTGTCCCCTAAATGACTTCCAGCATCCCATTTAGCAGCTCCAAAGAGTGCCAACTCTCCAAAAAGCTGCTTTGAAAAGTGATCTCCGCCAATCTCTGCTCTCCTCTGAGAGCCTCTCGGCCTCTTTCCTCAATGCCTGCTTAATACAGCACACAGCCAAATGGATGCAGAAACACTGACATCATTCACCTCAAACCAAACGGCCGGTTCATTAGAGCCCCAGAGCACAAGCCAAAGATGCCATTACCTCACACATTCAAAGCCAACGTTAGCAATGTCACGGAAGATGCCAAAATCTTTTGGCATCGTGCGCAGTCTCCCTTAAGTAAAATTCCCTTCAGATTCAACACTTTTTATTTTATGGAGGTTTAAGTATATAACCCATTCTGATTTCTGACCAACGCTGTCAAATGAATTTGCCAATATGCGGGTGTTTTAAAGGTATAGTTCATCCATAAATGAAAATCCTTTCATCAATTACTTTTAAACCTGTATGACTTTCTTCCGCAGAACACAAAGGAAGATATTTTAAAGAATGTTGGTGACCAAGCAACACTGGTCCTCCCTATTAACGTTTATCGAATGAACACAAAACCACAGAGACATTTCTCAAAATACCTTCTCTTGTGTTCCACAGAACAGAGTTACTTACAGGTTTTGAAAAGCATGAGAGTGAATAAATGACAGAATCTTCATTTTGGGGTTAATATTTCCTTAAACTTATCTTAAACGTCTCAACCAACTGAAAGGTGATTTCTCATTGACATTTCTTTACACAAGCAAAGATGCTTGAAGTCAAACTCTAATCGGAATGTTTGAGGTCAAACTACAATGAATCACAATATACCAGAACTCCTACAAACACGTTTGCATTCCTGATTCATGTCTGCTATCCGTGTTTTCACGTTACCCTGTCCTCACGATCCTCCACCAGCCGCAGAGCGCCGAACGTGCCGCCCGCCAAACTGCAGTGATGAACACTCCACGCCAGCAGTTGTGCTTTGTTTCCGCAGAGCGAAGGCATTCATCCGTTTAAACTGCAGCAGTCTGTGAAGATACTGCAGGGGTCTTAAATCAGCCCTCTTCCGACAGTCCCGGAGACTCGGCTTCTATGCAGGAATGTCCGTAGAGCGCGTTTCTGCCTCCGTCAGCACCTCCTCACAACCTTCCTAGCCTCCAACCATTTGGCGAGGACTAAACCTCTTAAAGATTGCTGCTAATTAACTGTGACATTGTGAAAAGTTGGGCCCCGGTCATAACGGCCCCATCTTGGATTTGCTTTTTCTATATTGTCAATTTTGTTAGCTGGTGCTCAAATTTAACAACCCTGGGGAATGAAGCCATCTTAAACTTGGGATATAACTTTATGAGCTATTTTTGTGCTTTTATTACAAAACAAATTTGAAGTCTTAAAAATGATCTAAAGCCAACAAATCTGTGGAGAGCAGAGATTCAAGCAAAGATCTTGTTCCCAACAAGGGAATCTGTTTGGTCAAGGTATGAATCTGTGGTGGATTTAACATGTCCAGAAGAGAGCCCAAGAATGTAAACCAAGCTTAATCGCTCCAAAAAAAATGATCTTAGATTTACGCGCGATTTAGCCTTTATCTCCACAGCTGTCATTTCTGTTAACACTTGTTGCAAGCAACCACGTGACCGCACAAACCCACACACCTTTGCATAATTTCCTGGTATCTGAACATGGCCACTGGATGCATTGAGGTTCATGCGTTCACATCCAAGTAAAGGGTTGGCCAAATTATGCAAAGGCACAGAAATGCAGATTCCGAGGCGATACTAGATACATCTTCCAGGCATGAGATGAAACCATCCCTGAACTTCCAGAACATTTTTTTAAACACGCATTTATCACACAGAATTCCACACTGGACCGCAGCGATGTGGATCTCGATGCATCTCCCTGGCTTTGAGTAATAGAGAAACGTTGGAAATGCAGTTAGAGGATCTTGAAACACTTAAATTATAATCCGAGCCAACAGATGGAATGCTGAGAAAACTCCACAAAGCTAGTATCTCACTTCTGACCATGAATCAAAGAAAAGGAACTTGTTTGCATGTTAGGCTAATAGTTGAGAAAACGAAATCCTCATTGTGCATGTGCCAACAACTTTTTTACATCCTTAGTTAAAAGCAATTTCTAAGTGCCGTTTTTGCAGAAATATTTACTTGTCCTCCATTGTTCTGACAAACAGTGCAACAAATCCATAATGGCTTCTCTTACCCAAAATGTGCATAACTTCACCTCTGCAGATCTTCCCGTGTAGTTCGGTGCGTTTAGATTCAATGTGGGCCTGCCAATAACGCGTTCCCAAAGAGGAAAAAAATGCCCTGCAACATCAAACGGTTGGCAGCGATCGCGGATCAGACAGCTTAGTGGGAGACTAACAAACCGGTTTGGTAATTAGCTCTGTTTGAGTGACCACAAATCTCCTTCCTTCATATCTGAGTCATGGCAGGTACTTAAGCCCCATCAGCTGATAGTTTTACTGGCGTTTCTGCAGTGAAACCTGCGGGGGGTTGGAAAAAGTGCACAGCCAAGATCCAATACATGTCTGAGAAGAAGCCAATAGATGCTCATCAATAACAAGCTGAAGCAATCATTTAATTACTAATTTTGATGTTTATCCTAACACGTATGCTGGATGTATGTTTATGCTGTACACAAAATGAGACTTTTTAAAGCTGCGGTCCACAACTTTAGCATTTCTATAGCTATCTTTGATTGACGTTATGTTTTCTTCATTTTTAGCAAAAAAGTTGCAAATTGCAGCTTTAAAGGATCTTCACATAGTTCTTTTACACGCATTTCAAAGTGACAAATTAGTCATTATTTCAATGGCTACCTTTTTGTAGTTTGATAGCTGTGGTTTGGAAAATTGAAAAGAAAAAATAGCTTATGGATTTGGAGCGACGTAAGAACAAACATGGTAAATAATGTCACATTTTTCGTTTTGAGTAAACTGTTCATTCAAAATGAAAGAGTAGATTTCTCCTGGTGATTCAGATGTTACGGAGATCAGTGAGGCCAAGTGAACGTTCTGAGGTCTGGCAATTCAACATATTTATTACACCCATGAGAAAATGCGATTCTCTGACTCTGTTTCCCCTTTCGGTATCTCTAGCTAACGATAAATACACTTGATATGTTCAAAACAACATTATTCTTTGTTCTCCTCAATTTGAGCCAAATTAGTCAAAATTGCATCTGCAAAAATGCCAAAAACACCACTGTTTCCCACGGTTGAGGTAAAACGGAGGAGTACACAAACAAACCTCAAAATGTTGCAAGGCACTAGACCAGCACGTCTTAAAGAATATTACATGTGCCTGTATTTTAACCTTAGAGAAGATTATAGCACAGTTAAAAGGTTTACCTGACATTTGATGCCATAAACGCATTTGAATTGCATCGTCATAAATACTTAAAGAGTCTGGTGTGTGATATCTAGGGTCACAACTGTTCTTGACCTCAGGGTCATGAGGACAGGGCCGGACACAGTGATGAATGAATCTCATAAAAACATGTCCAGGTCACTGAAATCAACAGAAAAATAGTATGCATAAAGAATTACAAGCATTTCTTTTTTGCTTGTTTGTGTGTATTGTCACATTGTTTCATGACAATTCAGCACATCCCACTCACCCCCAACCCAAAAATCATCTTTACTGCAATGCGCCTGAACATTTCACTTTCGAGTTTTTGTTACACATTAACATTTAGGCAAGCTGGTATATAAAAAAGCAATAGGATTTTATGTGTTGACATCCGTTAATGCTTTAGCTAACGTAAACTACCCATAAACTTCCACAGCATTTATTAATCTCAGTTCATGACAATTAAAGCACTTACCAATACATTTACAAGACAAAAGTTATATCTTTGAAAATTAGTTCATGCACAATTACCAAACATGAACAATGAGTAAACAAATGCTTTTGTATTAACTAACATTAACAAAGATGAACTAATGCCGAAATATAATATTGTTTATTGTTCGTTTATGTTAGCTAATACATTTACTAAAGTTACAAAGTATTACCAAAAAAGGTTACCGCAAAACGTATTTTTTGTTTCTCTTTCTAAATTTGTGGTAAACGTAACCACATTTGACATGTTCCGTGACATTCACCCCTAAACAAGCGAAGATAAATGAGAGAAAGAGAGCCACACGCCGCGCTGTTCGTCTGCGCCACAGGGGGACGGCTATTGTTCAGCATTTAACAGCATCTTTGTCAGCCTGTCAGATACATTTGTTACAGTAGAAAGGGAAACTCTGAGAACACGCCACTCTAGAGCCCTCGAGAGTCCTCGCTGTGGACCGCTGACACCTACACCACCTCAACCCCTGACTCACCCTCAACACTGTTACATGCTACATAAAATACAGTACACCTTTAAAGAGCAGATCACTCACCAATGAGAACTGTTAAAAGTAAATTTACTTTGGTTGTCAAACAAATTCCCGAACACGGCATCTGTAGTTTGACATCATTACTGTACAGTATTGCTTCTCACACTTGTCGCAAACCAAATCCAGTTTACAATATGTTTGAGATTATTCGAAGTTATCATGTGGCATCAAAAGATTTAACAGCGCACACATTGCATGCACTATTTTTTCCTTTTATAGATTTTTGCGCTTTTTATCAATCTGGACAGCCTTAGCTTACTATAAACTATCGTTGTATGAGCATGTACATTCCACACACTCTCCACAAAATGAATAAATGACATTAGGGTTTAACAGAATATTAGGTTAAGAAAAGAATTCCAGATCTGTCATTTGGGCGAACTATTCCTTTAAAATCACAACGACCCATTGAAATGTTCTGAAAGCATGTTTGCATTGCAGAGGCATTCCAGACCCAGAGTCTAAATGTGGTCGAACATCAGTTATGTCTCATTTCTCCTCAACATCACCGCAGCGCTCCAGCACTTTTCATTTCGCTTTCAGAGCCGTTTTACCACTCGTCTCGCTCTTACAGAACACACACACATCCATCCCCATCCATTAAACGCGTCTGCAAACACTTACACACTCAGTCTTTTCACAGAACAAGCAAACAACCCATCAACTGTTCTGCAGCACACACACCTCAAAGAGCAAATGAGGTAAAGAATCCCACGATATCTCCATCAACGTCGATAAGTCCCAATCCTCCTACCTGAAACACAGCAGTGGCCATCATCCGAGAAGGTTTGCTGGGTATGAATGCATGTGTGTGTGTGTCAGCCCCAGCGCCGCATTCTCCTCCGTGCAGACAGGATTGCGGGATCGCTCAAACAGACTTGCAGTCGGCTTTCTCTTACAGATACGGTGTAATCCAGCGAGAGTGTGTGTGTGTTAGCGTGTGCAAGTGTGCGGACACGTCTGCCTCCTTGGCTTCCCGGGAAAGATTTAACTCTTGGAAAACTGACTCACATTCCCTGCCCACTCCGGGTAAAAGGATGGATCATAACAAACCTCCACACTATATATGGCTATTGACTGAGAAAGAAGGTCGGCTTCTGTCGTACAAGCACCTACGAAAGGGAATCTAGGAAGTCTGAGTGCAGTCTACTGCCATTTCCCTCTTATTACCTCTCTCTCTCGCTCTCTCGCTCTCTCTCCCTGTAAGCATTTATGGAACAGGCCAGGAGAAAAAATCCTTAGAAACACACACAGCCGAAATTCCCAACATGTCATGTGGGCTGGACTTGGTTTTGACAGACAAAAGCCCTTCAGCCTCTCTCTTTCTCCCTCATCAGCCCACCTCTCTCGCCCACTCCTCTCTCTCTCTCTCTCTCTCTCCTCCAGTTGTTATCAAGTTCTCAGCTTACAGGTTAAACATGAGTTGACAAGCTCAAAGTTACGCCAGGAGCAGTCCCAGAATCCGTGCTCAGCATGAGGCGTGTAGCTGTGAATGTGAGGAACACTGTGGAGAGCGCGTTTAAGCTTTCCTGGACCGGCTCTGACATATCAAACAAAACCATGTCGAATCCACTTTAAACTGCCCGAAAGCATCTTCTGAAAGATAATGTAATAGAGTTCAGATAAAAGAAAACTGTTTGTAGAATTATAACTGAGAAAAACGCAGTTTGTTATTGTAAAACGCAAAAACAAAAACATTCAAGGCGACTACAGACAAGAACATACGAAAAAAAGAAATGAATGTTAAAAAAGGAAGAAAATGCCAAACGTAGATCGTGTTTCCAATGACATCATCACTTATTAAAAAAGAGTTTGACAACAATGCATGTCAATAAAATGTAAGTTTCATCTCAGACGTCTCAGAATTAGGGGTACATTAGGACGTTTAGAAAAAACCCTACGGACAATTTCTAAAAATATGAATACAGTGTTGTTCTTTCGCACAATAAAAAGATCACTTAAATTGACTTCAGAGGTAAACAGGCAGGTGAGCATGCGGGCACATGGAATTTAACGCTTCGGAGCTGTTTGAAAGCAGACGGATCCAAAGCAATTGATGCGCTCTTACTGACAGCTTTAGCACTTTTACCTTTCACCCTCAGGTGACGAACACACTTTGAAGTCTGTCTGTGTTTACAAGATAACAACATTAGGGCTGCACAATGTTTAAAAGCCAACTTCGGAATATTTTGGTGAAAAAATGTCTGGTTTGGACAATGAAGTGATATTCAAGTTTCATTATTCCTTAAAAGGACTTTTCTCTTCAACCCCTCCCCTCCAACTGCTTCACTGCCTTTGGGAAATCACACCAATGTTTTGTAATTCAAAAGATAACATTTTGGATAAAATCCAACATTTAACTTAACAAATATCTTTTAAAATCCCACAAAAGTTCTTGAAGTGTAATTATCCAATGTACAAATTTTTTTTTTACATATAAACGTAACAACTCTCTCTCTCTCTGATGTCAAGACTAAAGCGATCATCGATCTACAAAGCCTCTGAGATCGAAGTACAACACAATGTGTTCTCTGTTGAATCAGGGTTGAGGGGTCTGTTCAGATTACACACCTACCCCTCCCAAACAAACAGCTACCAACCACCAATATCACAGCAAAAACAACATGCATGATAACTATTATTAATGCCAGGGGTCAGGATTGGGCTGTTTGCATGATCAGATCGCCCCCTCTGGTGAATGTTCTAACTACACTCTATTGATGGTTAAAACTATTTGTGTATTCTTTCAAAAACATTTGGAATATTTATATTCACGGTACTTCAAAGCTTAATAATTATGGTGGTAATGCAACTGAAGATCCAGGTTGATTAAAAAAAATACAGCTCTGATATCGTGCCAAAAGTAAAGGACCGTTTTTAAGACGTGACATTGTAAATTGTTGTCATTTAACAAGCATTTCGGTGGTTTCCACAAAGGTAACAACTGGGTGTCTGTTTAAGAAACACACCTTCCTGATGGAAAACGTGAGTCTTTTGTTTGGTGATATCAAAGTAATTACACAGAAGATGCGAGTATGAAAGTTTGGAGAGTTCCTGCAGTTACAGATGTTCAGCTTTAATCACAAACCTGAAGAAAAAGGAGGAGACGAAACAAGACACTGGCTCGCCCCCAAAAACCATCTCATATTCTTTAATAATTTACAATAAATGATGTCAGATGGCATTTAAAAACACAATATTGTGACATTTATGAAAAAGGTGCTACTTGTTTTCTAAAAAAATGTATGATGTGGATGAAAAATAAGAATATGAATATAAACATCTCATAGCCCCGAACATCACGGTCAACCCGTTTACACGAAGCACACAAAATTGAAATATGACCAAATGCAGATAAAAGCAGTTTTTGCATCCACGCAAACATCGCTCATCCTGTCAAGGCGGGAAAGTATCTTGAAATATTGTGCATGGTTGTTGTGTCTTTGTTGTTGCTGTTGTTTGTAAGCTGAGAATTTAGGCTCGTCTGAAAAGCCCCTATTAGATGTTATGAGTCTGACATATTTCCTGCGTCCTGGCTTTTATTATCTTTTATGTTCCCCTCTGTGTTGTCTGTAATAAGCATTGTTAGGACGCTTAGGATTAACGTTCGCAGTTACGTGCAGAGAAAATAAACGCCAGGTCCAGCATGGCACGAGAAAGTGTGGGGTCAAAATGAGAACTGTTCTTCATGTCCACTAGATGTTCCAGCTAAAGGAGCACATTCCTGTGATTCCCGGAAGGTATGTCCTGCTGGAACATGCGGGGGCCAATCAGAAGCCTGAAGAGAGGCAGGTGCGGGAACAAGCGGCCCACCAAAGCGGTTTATAGTGACGCTGAGCTGCACATATGGAGCGCACACATTCAAATAACCGTGAATTCCTTCACCTCTCTTAAAGCTACAGGTGGTAATGGCCGAATATCACTTCCAATCCTTGTAAACTCGGAGGATAAGAAGCGATGCGCCCATGTATATACATATACATATACACATATATAAATAAATCAAACCTGCTATAGTGTGAACTTTCTATTTAAAGTGATACAAAAAAATTAATTCTTTCATCCATTATTCACCCTCATGTCATTTTAAACCTGTATGATTTTCTTTCGTCTGCAGAACACAAAAGAAGATATTTTGAAGAACGTTGGGAACCAAACCACCTTGGCCCCCGTTGACTTCCATCGTGTGACACATAACCACGGAGACATTTCTCAAAATATCTTCTTTTGTGTTCCATAGAAGAAACAGTCTTACGACCCTCAGCAGACGGTTTTGTCCGTGGAGACCAATTCAGTGAGGTCACACGATATCAAGCCTCCTTACATTCACGGCTCACCGCAGAAACCCAAGACCACTCAAATCAACAGAACCTAAACACATAAAATACCTTGAGATACATACAGGCTCACAAACTCGGTAAGACCGGCAAAGTCTACTGTACGTCCACATATCGGTTTCCAACGCACACCCCCGAGCCAACGCTCTCGGCAGAGACCGAAACGAGCTATGAAAATAATAAACAGTTACAGTAAGAGAGAATGTTGTGGGTTTGAGAACACAGAGGGGGGCTTTAGTACCCTGCTCCTGTGTTCCTATAAAACAACATTACGGCTATTAGGTTTACCGAAGAGCACTTTAAGCTAGCATGAATTCTTTGGATTGGTACAGTATGTGGCTAGTCTCAGCTTCAGATGGACTACCAGTGTCCAAAAACTTGATTCACATTGCTGTGATTTATCCTGACAACCAAATAGCCAAAAATGAAAATACTGAAGACATGCAATGAAAATGAAGAAAAGAGCACTGAAGAAAGCATGGGCTGAAACGTAAGCTCTTTGTTTTGTTTGCACTTTTTCCACTTTGCATATGTTAAATTAAAAGAAACATTTTGATAGACCGTCTTTGGTGTGATTGTATCTTTTCAGCGTGAGGACAATTTCGGCTATTTGGTTGACAACTTTTTTTGTTCTACGTACCCGAGAACTAACCTTCCTTCTTTGAAAGCATACAATTCTTTTTATTTATTTATTCTATGACGGTCATCAAATGGCCAACCAATAGGAACATGGCAACTGGTTATGCAGATGTGTGTAGCTATGCCACACCATGCAATACAAAAAAGTCGTTATATTTAGCGGTCTTCATGCTATAATAATACAGTCTCGACAACCTCCAGACTTTAAATTACAAAATATAATTGCTTTCATTACAAATACCTTTATGAACCATCAGCTGCTTACCATCACAAAATCCTATTATGTAGTGTGTTTTTGGGTCTTATTCTCATCAGCCAGATAACATCCCACCAACAGAACCCAACACATCACTTTCAGAGACCCATTACAGTTTCCATTAAAACCAGTACAATTCTCATCATAACCATTAAATCCATTAGACTTTTTGTGATGGTTTTATTTCCCAGGCAAGACATCATCAACATCAGCGCCCCACTTGGGTACGCTCAGTTTAAGTTCTCGTGTTCGCGTGCCAATCTTAATGCCCAAACAGGACATTCATGCAAAATGACCAGTCAGCGCCGTACATAATGACCCAAATCTAACCTAAGATATCGTACAGTCTTAACTGTACGAACATTTACCCAACATCTCAATCAGGTCATATCTTACAATCTGACCAACAGAAATCAAGGACGGAAAAAACAGAGCACAGCGTACTGTACACCTGGCTTCAGTTAGAAGCCTAAACAAGGTCTTGTACAGTCACAGAGCTCAGTTTCTGCTGGAGCCAACGGAATTAATGCAGACACACATCTTGTAGGAATATGACGTACTGACTGTGGTGGAAAAAATCTTTGTGTTTGAATCAAAGACTGGACATCACATTAAATTTACATTACATTGAAGGCCTTTTGTTTACATATTTTCGATGCCGTTTTGACGTCGTATTCCATCTAACGGAGTTTGTATGTCGCTGTTTGTTTTCCCAACTGTATGAGCTGGGGAGAAAGACAAACACATAAATGAAGAAAGATGAAAAATCATACCTCATTGTCTGATGCCCGGATCAGGACATGAGACCCTGCTGGAGAGCTCAGCTGTACACAATCCATTTCAAAACAAAATCACAACCAAGTGGGCAACATGTGCTTTCATGTTCCTCGTGCATGTCTTCCAAACATTGAGAATGCGCCTGGAGACACGTGTGCTTCAACATTCATTAGCCGTATCGCGGGAAGCGGGAAGAAAAATAATCCTATTATATAGGAGTTCATGTGGAGTCGTTAGTTTCCGGTCTTTACAACCGCTGTCATTACCTCCACAGGAGATTCAACCCTTTTTAAAAGCTGGTGATGTATAGTATGATGACTGGTTTATTGCTCTGAAGGCCTAAGCAATCGAGCTGCGAGCCGGTCCCCAGTGTCAGGGGTCCGAACAGGGCCAGCCTGAGAAAACTGCTCCCAGGACATCAAGGAAATGTTGGCTGAAGCGGCCATATCAGATTTTCTTAAAGGGGTCATATGACACGGCTAAAACTAATATTATGGTTTGTTTTAGATGTAATGCAATGTGTATACACGATTTAAGGTTCAAAAACGCTGTATTTTCCACATACCGTGCATGTTTGTATCTCCTCTTTGCCCCGCCTCACTGAACGCACAGATTTTTAACAAAGCTCATAGCTCTGAAAAGCGAGGTGTGCTATGATTGGCCAGTTAACCAGTGCGTAGTGATTGGTGGAATACTGCAAGCGTGTGATGGAAATGTAACGCCTCTTACCATATTTGGAACATCAGGTTCCTCTTCAATTGTACTGACAGGTACGCCCACCTTACTTGCGTATACATTTGGGCGGTCTCAGTCAAATCAGACCACCAACTGACGTAGATTTGTGGGGGTGTGGTTACACGAGGCATTTCAGGCAGGTCTGGGTGAGCATTCGCTTTTAGATAGAACGCATCTGTTGTTCCCACACTTTAGTTTTTGCAATTTTACGTGTCTAATACATGCATGGGCAACTTATAACACACCAAAGACACAGCCCCTGGTGTCTACTAATGTTAGAAACCGGGCTCAAAGATTTCCAGAGATACATTAAAATAATGAAAAAGAGAGAAAGGTAAAGAGAAAGAGATACTGACAGTAGAAGAGAGAGAAAGAGCTGAGGTTTATTAATGATCTGTGTTCAGGACCTTAAGCCTCCGATCTAAACTGCGACCTCTCACTTTACTCAAAAAACTGAACACAGAGCCCCAAATCATCAGTAAAGATACAGATTCACTTTCACCATCCTGACAACTCATTCATCGTCTCCCGCACAGGGAGTTCTGGGGTCAAAACCTGTGCACCTTAATCCTTACAGATTCACATAAAGCAACATTGAAGATGTTATTTATTTATTTCAAGCAAAACCCGAACAGCTGAATTTATGAAAAATAAATCGCTGACTGGGCATGTGTGACATCAGGCTTAACAAGCGGATAACAGGAATTGTATTGGTTTTAGTGGAAATTACAATGGTGTACAGAATGTCTTTGAAATGAATTGGAATATCGACTGTAATCTAAACTCCATCACCCAGCATCAGCACCTGACCTCCCTGGTGCTTTTCAGTCTAAATGGAAGCAAATCACTGCATTCATATTCCAACATCTAGTCTCCCTAGAAGAGTTAAAGCTGACTCCTTGGACCAACAACATTCCGCCAAAGATAAAAAATCTTCCAATAAAGCTCCATTGAACTGGATGCGTACAACAGTGATAGATGATGGCCGCACCCAAACGCCATGTGAGGGGTGTATGTGATGCCATTGTTTTCAGGAGCAAAAGCTTGGAGTCGACGCTGAGGCCATGCAAAACCCCAGAGGCACAGACAAGAATCAAAGACTGGGAGCGGGGCCAGAGAGGAGGGACTCAGAGCGCAAACACTGGAGTCTAATGGAGTCCAACCAAAATCCCCCTTTCACTGCTCGCTTCGTCTGGCCAGGGGTTGAATAAATCATCTATAAATGGGGGAATTATAAATATCATAAAAGTTTAAAAGTCTAGCCCAAAGCCTCTTGGAGATAATGCTGAATCATGAATAAAAAAATCTATATTTTAAAAATGCATTATTCTCATTCTTACCCGAGGATGTTTAATATCTCTAAGTGGCCGATCTTATAAACTGTGCCAGGCGTATAGCTGAAATCATGAATATTGCACTGGGAATATTTATTCACCAGGACTGAGCTAAGGATCATTGGTTAACAGATACTGCCAGGTGCACGCTAGCCATCGTGGGATTACTTCACATTTCAACGGCTGAACATTTTCAGTAGTTGGGGTCAGGGATCTGTATCAAACAGAAGTGTGCAACCTTTCTAACCAAATCAAACTCATGATTTACACCTAGCAGACCATGATACAAACATTTTTGAAATCCTCCAAACTTATACTGATTAGGGACATCAGCAACACCCTAGCAACCGCTCATAACTTCCCAAAAAAAACCATAATAACCTGATAAAAAATCACTCGGAACACCTGAACAGAAACACAGCATTGACCCAACAGCCACCCACAAAGCCACAGGTACTGTAAGTTTTGACCAAACCAACTACACTGAGATTTGCTTTATAACATGTAAGAATCTAGATTTCATCCTCAAAACAGTCAAGCGAAATAAATCATTTTAAAATACAGTGATTCTTTTCCACAAGTAGGGGGTGGTTGTGGTTGGCCCTACACCCCCACAGGACTATTCAACCACTTTAGCCATATTCCACAAAGTCAAAACATCCCTGTTTCATGCTGTATATAAATCACCATTGATGACACACGTTTTCTCTCTGAACTAGGTCTCCAGGACAGGAGACATATGAAATGATCCTGAAAGAGTCAGCCAGAGGTTAGACCGGGAGACACCAGAGCTCCCTATGAAGGAATGGACTGACCTGCAGCAAACAGTCCTTCCTTCCAACCTCAAACGCGGACAAAGGGAACAGTCAGCCACTTCTGAAGTAGCACTCGCTGCAAGACCGTTTCCAAATGAGCCTTGACACTCGGCGGCTGACTGCATAACCACAGACTCGCCAGATAAAAGTAGACCTACAAAATACTCTGACATCTTTAAGTGACTTAACCATTGAAACAAATAGGTCAGAGAGCAAAGGCGGTAGGCGGTATGACGCTATATACCGTGCAAAGTCGGAAATGTGTCAACAGGTATTTTTATTATGTCATTTGTACTGCACCAGATATATTTGCACAGCTATTAGTGGGGTTTATATTATTTACACCCACGAGCAACAAAAACATGAATTACTGTATTGTGAAAACAGAGCGGGACGTGTCCCAAACAAGTTAAGATGAGAAATAACTTGTTTTAAGGGCGTGCTGTTAGGCACAACAGAGTGTAGTTGTTTACGGTTGCCAAGCAACCAATTTGGTACATTAATATACAGCAGCGAACAAGCGATAACTCACATCTGTGCTATTCTACAAGTATTACATCTTCTGTAAACGTATTTTTGCCTTTGATGCCAGACTTATCATTCAATCCATATCTGTTTTTTTGTGTTTTATCAAGCTTGAAATATAAAGATAAAAAAATCTTTAAAGCATGTTTTTATAACATACTTAATTTATCACAAAAGTTATTCCAAAAATAGACATTAGCAAATGGTTAATATAAAGACCAAAATATTTTCTATACCATCGCCACAATATAAATGACAGGTGTAGGATTTTGATCATATCACCCAGCCCTCAAAGGCTGATGCAAACATTAAATTCCACAGGACACATTCTCTATTCAGTGCAAAACTTTGATGTGAGCCGCAAGTAACACTACCCCAAAACCAACATCTAACTCTATCAATACTACTCTTACCTGGTCGCGAGAGTCTGCTGAAAGATGCTGATGCTCCACAGTCCTGTTTTCTAAAGTCCAAATGTGCGGCACTAAACCACAGCTGCAACCGGGCTGTAAAATCTTATGAGATGGAAAGTGTGTGTACAGGAGGTGCGCTGACATTCTTTCAGCCAACCACACCTCAATCAACCTCCAAACTTTAGAAGCACATTCCCTGCTCTCACTGCCACAGCCCTCTCTCTCTCTCTCTCTCTCTCTGATTCAACACACGCTTATGTACATTTTGACATGTTGTTTTTTTTGCCTGGCTGTATAAGACTCAAGCACTAGCTTGCTCTAATTATTTTTGGTTAAGAAACATTAAAGTTGAGTTGCCTTCTTGATTCAGGCTTGACTGACACTGTTCAGTTCAATACAATAAACATTTGACGAAAAAAAGTTACATTTAAGCTTATAATATATACTAGTCAAAAGTTTGGGATCAATTGATTAAATGTTTTTCAGAATCTTAGAAATCTTTTTAATCTGCACACTGCAAAAAATGACTTTCTTACTAAGTCTTTTTTTCTTGTTTTCCAGTAAAAATGTCTAAACATTCTTGAATCAAGAAGCATTTTCTTGATGAGCAAACTGACTTAAGAAAATAAGTCTTGTTTTTAGTAAAAAATATGAAATTTCAGTGAATTTGTGCTTAAAACAAGCAAAAAATCTGCCAATGGAGTAAGAAAAATCATCTTGAATTGAGTGACTAAGAAAAAGGTCAACCTTAATTCAAGATTATTTTTCTTACTCCATTGGCAGATTTTTTTTGCTTGTACCGTTTCCCCCACGACCAAACCCAGATCTGAGTCCCCCGTGCTCTTCTTGGCTAACAGGGGATGCAGTTTTGGAGAAGGACCCATCATTGTTCTGTCGACAAACAGTTCCCTATAGTTCCTCCTCAGATCTTTATAACCTTAGCGGGTCAACACAGTGAGAACTCGCCACTAGAAAAAACCCAACCCGATTGAAACCATGCTCCTAAACCGCCCCAAGCAGAACACCAGCATGTCAGGAGCTTAATTGAACCCCTCAAGTGGCAAAAAAACAAACACGGGGAGGTTATATCTCTCTCGATAGCGGCGAGTCAGTCCTCAGATACCTCAAGTGAAACAGAGGAACATTACGTTGTGGAAATGAGGCAAAGCGTCGTAAAGAGACGGTGCGTTTCGCCAGCACTAACAATGTGTTGTGGTCATATACGCTTACAAAAAAAACTCTAAAAGAAAGAAAAGCTTAACTGTTAGGAAAGGAGGCGATTTACAGTGGTCATAGTTAGTTTATTTTCTCATACTGCTGCCCGGAGACTGAACTGAACATTACTCATGACGCATTGCGGTAGTGTTTCATCGTCCAAACAGAGCAAAATCCATCCAGCTCGGTTCTACACTAAACCCGCAGGCCAGAAACCTCTACACAAAGTATTTGTAATAGGCATCAACACTCTTAAAAATAAAAGGTTCTCTATAGCGATGCCATAGAATAACCATTTTTGGTTCCACAAAGAACCATTCAGTCATAGGTTATTTAAAGAACCATCTCTTTCTTACCTTTTTATAATCTGAAGAACATTTTTTCACCACAAAGAACCTTTTGTGAAACAGAACGGTTCTGCGATGTTAAAGGTTATGAACCATTTAGACGAAAAAGGTTCTTCTATGGAATTCTCAAGCACCTTCATTTTTAAGAGTGAAGAGAGAAAGAGGATTACCAAATTGGGATAAATATTTCTCTCTATAGACCCAAAATAACTTAAGACTGGTTCGTCTGACAAACACATACAGTATAGATATTTGGAGTCTGAGATCATTTTTCTCATGGACATGAAGTCAACACCTCAAACTCAGATTTAAACAAGCGTGATTTATAAGAGTTATATATCACCATCTCTATCTGAAACATAAGATAACTGTTTTTTTTGCAAAATCATACCAGACTGTAAATGATTATTTTCTACGCATGCGCATTCGGTTGGGCAAATAAGTGCAAGTCTTCCTCGATATCGAAATCATCAGACATTTTGTGAAGATCAGCTTATATACAGCATGCGTCTGCTTGTAAACACAAAGTTTCGCTTCCAGGTTGTAATACTGACAAGACAGAGGAGAATATATTGATTATATATCAGGCATTATTTTGGTTTGTTTTTCGCACATAAAATATTCTCGTCGCTTAAAAAAAAATTAAATTGAGCCACTATGAGCGGATGGACCAATTTAACGATGTCTTTTCTGGACCTTGACTATAACTATAACCATGATGTCTATGAGGAGGCCTGGAAATCTCTCGGATGTCACCTAATTATCTTTATTTGTGCTCCAAAGGTGCCGGAAGATGTTTAAAAAAAAAATCACACAAATTTTATTTTGGGATGAACTTAACCTTTAAAGGTCCAGTTTGTGAAATTTAGCGGCATCTAGTGGTGAAGTTACGAATTGCAACCAACGGTTCACTCCACCCCTCATACCTCCCTTTCGAAGCACTACGGTGGCTGACACAAGACGAACATGTTTTCGCTTCTTTGCCGAAGGAGATAACATATTTATGAAACACGCTCTGTAGAGCAGTTTGTCCGTTTAGGGCTACTGTAGAAACGACATGACGAATTCCATGCAAGAAGGACCCATGGTGTATGTAGATGGAAATAACTAATTCTAAGGTAATAAAAACATAACTGAAAACAGTTATGTATATTATATTGCATTTCTGACAATACGTCCTCTAAAATATTACACATTGCACCTTTAAAGAGTAAATATTTCTTGATTTTCAAGGTCCTATTTTGGTTTATGTAGTGTCTAACAACAAGTTTACGAACAAACAAGGTGTAAAAATACTATTATTTTGTTATGTTAGGCAGTTATTATTACCTTACCTCTTGACTGACTCTCATCCGTCTAAACCCCTCCTTTCCGCCAGCCTACACTGATCTGATTGGTCAGATGGTCTAGTCTGCTATGATTGGTCTACCGCTCACGAGGCTCACAAGCTACAGTGTTTGGGGGAGAACAGTGAAGTTTTCGCGGGCAGTCCTAGCAAAATGTGGAGGGGACTATATGTAGTGACGTAAATCCGCGGCGCTTCTCGAATCGGAATAGGGCACGACTCGTTTGCGATTCCCTTTTTTCCAAGCCAATAACTTTGCTATTCATTCACCTTCAGCTTTACAACTTGGCAGACTGCTTACATTCACACACGGCAACATTACACACCGCATTATATGTAATTATCATGATCTCGTAATAGGTACTCTTTAAGATTACATATTGGTAGGCTTAGTACACAGATTTTTTATTGTACTCATTTTTTCAAACTATGATATTGGTGATTTTTAAACATAAAAGTTGTGGATATGGTTTTAAAAACATATCTTTGCAATTAAGTTTGGTCATGCATCAGCGTAGAACTGACACGCCGCCCCTTTAAGAAACATGTCAGGCTATACAATGAAGTTGTAACCGAGGTCGTCTTCAGCTGCATGTTTTCTCACACCTTTTAATTTGCACTCATTTCCTCTGGCGTTTACAGTAATTGGCCTCTGACTTCAACGTGCTGGTTCTCCTCGGCGCTCTGCACGCGCTGGCGTCACATCAGCTCTCCGCAGCTCGCGGCTTCCCTTCGAGTCTAATGAATATTTTACTCCAGCACTTAACTTCACTTGCCTATATTTACAATCACCCAGAGACTGTCACTTCATTTTCTAGCTTTTGGAATTCAAATGACGTCCAGTCTCCAAGCTCATGTGCTGTGAACCCGCTGTGAGCCCGCAGCAGTACGCAGTCATTTCTGACCTCTTGAGAAACCCGCTTAAACTGTCAACAGAAATGGGAATTACTAACTCTTGCAATGTCCCTGAACTTCATATACACACTTCATGTCACAAACATCCACACCTTTGCCAAACAGCAGTAACAAATGAACACTTTCATACCACGTTATTGTTCATACCATGGTACCAGACCACGAAAAGAGCATATCCAACAACAGATGTCATTTGTTCTGTTTGGTGATGTCTGACCTGCACAATGTTCTCAAGTCTGAGCCAGGTTTACCAGTGATGTCAGGACACATATATAATCTAAGCCTGGCATGAGAATACAGAGGTTGAAATCTCTTTTGCCCAAGAGCGAAGGTCGGACATGCACATGTGCACGTGGACATATTTTACAGGGAACTTTTCTGCCAACCATTATCCAAGACACAAAAAACTGTTAAACAAATTGTGATAACTGTTTCTAATTTGGGCTCAGGGCACTTCAGTCTGTCATATTTGTGTTTACGTGGTTTCTTCCAGCCTTCCATCAGACAGGGACCAGAGCCAGTAAACCGTCCAGTGTGGCCATAGCAAACGGTCTGAGCATTTGCTTTTAGTGGCAGAGGTTACTCAGGGGCCATGTGCAAGTCTTATCTAAATATGGAAAAGGTGATTTATGGCATAGCATGCTGGCGTGAAAAACATCCTCCTGCAAATCCCTTTTGGTCGAATATGAATTGATTCGACCAAATTCATGGGTGCACATTCACCAAACTGAGTTCAAAAAGTTTGTCTTTATAACATTTAATAAAGCATCATTTTGTATCACATTATAATACACAGCCAAAAAGCTGTAAGCAAGATATTTGTAATTAAAAAAGTGTTCATGTCGGAGTCGATAGCCTCATTGGCAAGTGCTCCGACATGGGTTAGGGTCGACCCGTGTTCGAATCCCAGCTCGTGGGCCTTTCCCGATTCCGCACCCCTTATCTCTCCTACCTTGCTTCCTGTCCTCTCTTCCAGTGTACTATCTAAATACAAAATAAAGGAAAAAACGCCAAAAATAAATCTTAATTTAAAAAATAAAAAATAAAAAAAATCTTCAATCTTCTCTACTTAAAATCGTCCAGATAAATAAAAATCTTGACATTTAAACATTACATTTTTTATTATTTGTCATTGCCTCTGTTAAATATATTTCTTAAATTTGGTGCTATTTGTTTTTTGTAGAAATGGATGTCTGAGGTTGAAAAAACAACAGATTTTTTAGTAAACACAGGTCCCGTACACCACAAAAGAGTTAATAAACATCTAAAACGGGAAACTCCTAAGACTACTTGTCATTTTTAAACTATCAAATGTCATTTTTATATTTGAGCTAATGGTGGGAGGACGAATTGCATCCATTCCTGAATCTTGAGGCGGAAATTCCTCACTGACTTGCAGGGGAAGTTATTACACATCTCCAAACAGATTGGGGAGTTATTTTAGTCTTAATTGCAGACAAATCAAAGAAACTTGTCATAGCTCTCCTCTTAAATTAGACATAATCTATCCAACAATGCTTAAAGAAAACACATCTTAATGTGTCATGCATTCCTCTATAGCTGATGGTACAAACTACACAGCGGAATGCTGAAGGGTCTGAAAGCTACTGTATAGTGTGCACTGATCCACAAACACACTCAACAGGACTCAAAACACACACACGCACCCTTTCACACCTCTGGAATTTCCTGTGGGTGCGATGAGGAGCACAGCAGTAGGCAGGATTAGCTGTATACATACACACGCACGGATACACACACCACCAAAATACACAATAATAGGAGCCACATACAGCAGAGATGACGGCTCTGTTCCAAATCCTATTGCACTGCCTAAGTAGGGAGCATTTTAGGGTAATGTAACTTGTTCACTTTTGGAGAAGGCAATCCCATAATGCATTGCAATATGAAAAAATATGATGCAAAATGACTGAAAAAAAAGTTTGATTGCAAATCCAGTACCTCAAAGATGACGTATTTTTGTAGGCTTACCTGGAAGTAAGCGCCGCGCTGGTTCCCTCGACCGAAAGCCCTATGTATTTTTCCCATAGACTTTTGGAAGATCGCAAAAATATAAGCTCCGCGATTAACAAAGGTTTATGATGTTTACACGTTTTGTCTATCAAGATCATCTTTACAAACTAACACAACATTTGTCACTTTTGAAGCCGAAATACAACCGGCAGAAGTAAAAAGCTAACACGATGCTATAAGCAGACTACACTTAAGGTCGCTCCATATCAACGTCACCACCCCCAAGCCTCCGACAACTCTTTCAAACTTTATTAAAAATGTGTTCCCTGGTAAGCAATTACTCCGTGAATGAATCCGTATCTGCGTTTTAAGATATTTGTGCCCAAGTTGCATTATATGCTTTATATGCGCGATGACGTCTGACGTCCCCGCCAAAGGAAGTAGTCGCTTTTAGCAACTTGTTAGCAACCGCCGATTTTAAGATACAATGAAAGTCACAAGCGGGTTATAATTGGTGTGTTTTATGTCATAGAATAAAACGTGAAAATATTTAGAAGTTTTGTTTACCACAGACCTTATTTCGGGCGATTTACCAAAAACCCAGTAAAAAAAACCATTAACTTTGGAGTGATGGAACCGGAAGTCCTAAAATGCTAACTCGCTTCCGGGTTTTGCCTACAAAAATACGTCATCTCTGAGCCTCCCTATCATCTAAAAATTCATTAAAACTTTATTCAGAGTGACTGTCAGGCAGTAAACGGCAAGGTAGTTCACAAAGTTTTGAGCCAGAGTCTTAAATGTAACAAATGACCTTCTTTTACACATTAACCTCTTCTTAAAATCACCCTTCAAAATGGCAAGCGCCCCAAAGGAAAAGAAGAGAGGTCTTAATTTTTGGGGAGGGGATGAACAAGGAAAGCGTTGGCCAAATCAAACATGTCCAGTGATTGCATGCAATGGTTTTTTGATTCCCGAGATTGCCAGAGTATGCCAAATCTCTTCCCGCAACAAAACAGACCTGTATTCACTGTCAGGACAAACATTTCACTGTGATCAAACTTGTGTGCCTTCAGAAGGATATGTGATGGTAGAATCGACAAAAACTTGTACGGCGCAACCATTTCAGGATAGTTTTGAGGGCACATAAAAGAGCCTGGTTCAGGAAAGCTGAAAGTCTGGCACAACACATTCGATGTCATTTGTTTTCACAGAAAAGTGCTTTCAGGCTTTAGATTGTTAACTGGAACACGAATAGCAGAATGTTAAAAATGAGACATGCTTTGTTTCTTACCTTAACCTCACACTTCCGGTGGCAGGCTATCCGGCAAACTGCGAAAAGACAAGGGACAAAATGTTTCACACAAATGCTGACATATTTTATTTTCACATGTCAAAAAAACAGATCGGTTTTAGATTTTAAATAAGTGTATTTTAGAAAGCAGTATAACTACATGTCTCCTACAGCACACAAGTTTTTGGAACATAGCCATGATCAACACACCCAAGCGAATCATTAAGTGATGTCTTTTCCAAATTTATTTTCCAAATGTAGTCGTGTTGTTTTCATGTATTTATTCTGAACGTCTGGTCGCTAAATTTAGACACATAAACAAACTCAATCACAGCCGCGTGTTCATCTCTGCACAAACCAGTTCTCGAATGGTGTTTCAATTGTCACATGTAGAGCATTTCTTTCTATCACAAAAATAACCACTACTCGCATTAATACGGAGGACCAGCAGAGTAATGGAGTAACTTCGACTTGAGATAAAACTGGACTCAAGGTTAGAACAAATAATATCACAAAAGCAAGAATGTTTTTATCTCTGGTTCTGTTTCAGAATGAATGTGTGTTTAACGTGAAGGGTTCTTCCTGTTTATACTGCGACCCGTCAAATAACATTTGGCATTACAGACCTAACATTGACCAGCACTCTCCACACCAGACACACAATCCAGCATCTCTGTTTCTCACATGAGATGGTCACATCATTCCTCTTTAAATTCAGATTTGAAATCCGGGTTTCCCCTCCAAGACATATGACTGGAACCACAGCAAGAAAAGCATGTTTTAAAAACAGAAGAATTCCATCCACTCATCTAATAGCTGAATGAATGTGCAATTCCACATTAGCGTTGCCAGATCCGGACAAAACCGACCGAAAATAAGCTTGTTTAAAAAATACATAAACCAATATACTGCATCTTGCTGAAAGAAAATATATTTTGAAGAATAGTTTTCTCACACAAAATCTAACGTATAGTACTGGCCATTCAAATCACATAAATAAATCTACATCTTGTACACATGCACATAAATCAAATGCACGTCAATTTAGGAAAACGATGCTTCAGGTTGTTTAAAGGAACTAGCAGAGGATTGCTTTAATTCTACAAGTCTTTGGAGTTTGAGATAATCAAAAAAACCATTTTAGGAATAATCACAGTGGAAAAAGGGATAAAATTCACCCCAAAAAAACGTTCAACGTTTACTTTTCAAACCTGACTTTTTTTTAAAACGTTGGTAACCAAACAACATTGACCCCCACTGGCTTCCATTGTATGAACACGAAACCACTGAGACATTTCTCATAATATCTTCTTTTGTGTTCCACAGAAGAAAGAGCTAGCATGAGGGTGGATAAATGACGACAACCTTTTTTGGGGGGGTGAACTATCCCTTAAAAAAATGTTTTTCAAAAACTAATCCTGTCCAAATAATGCTCCAGAATTGAATTGCGAGGACCAGGGAACATAAACAACCTCCAATCCGTCCCAGTTCTATATCCTTTCCTATACAGGTAAACTTCAGCAAACACACACCCACAAATCTCTGGTGTTACACAGACCTGCTCTGTTCTCTGTCTGCACTGCCAGGCTGGGCCTCAAAGACAGAGGTCTATACACGAGGAGGGTGTTTCAGTCACCAAAGTGATGAAATGCTTCCAAAGCCACACCCCGTCATCGCTAACTCCCCTAATGGCTTCATGGTATTAAATACATTACACGTACAATCAACATTGCTTCTGTTCCGACAAGGATTCCCTTGTTCGAGAGAAAAGAAAGATGCAGAAAATGTATGCTGGCCACAATGAGAACAGCTATAAGATGCCTTAAAATGCTTTCTATGAAGTCAACTTGACCAGGTTTTTTACTTACTCTCTTCTCGCGTATCAACTCAGTCTCAGCCAATTCCTTTCAAAGAGTACACATCTAAAAAGCCACATCTAAAAATCATAGTTTCTAGCAGGGATTAAAAATATGTGCTTATTCTGGAGTAGACTGTATTTTATGTAATCTCTCTCCTTTCCTGTCTTGGGTCACATATTTTTGTGCATGTGTAATGTTTGTAGCATTTCTTTTCCAACTCATAAAGGTTTCGACTTTCTGAGAAAGTTCTGCTGAAAGCTCTAGGTCGGGCAAGATTCTCATGTTTTTCGGGAGTGATGGAAAACTGGAGGGAAAGCTGCGCTTTGGCGTCAGGTCTGCATAGTTTTTGGCTTTTGCGGGATATTTTCATTAGCATGTGATCCTCCTGTTTGGGAGTGTGTCGGATGTGAGACAGTTTGGAGACCTGGTGAGGGTTTGATTCTGGTGTGAGGTGTTGTGGCTTGACGGGTCTGGAATGGAACCTGAGAAAACGGTTCCCGTGATTGTGAGCAGAACACTTAACCTCGAGATGCTCGAGGCTGTCGAATTGAATGTGGATTTTACTGCAACTCAAGGATGCTTTTGCAATAGAGATGATCACAGCAAACTATTAAAGCTGTAATGTTTTTGGTTAAAAATAAACAAAAGTCACTTGGGCAGATACGTCAGTTCCCTTACCCAGAATCATAACGGCACGCTTATACATATGATTTGTAATTTGAGCCGATTCAACACAAAATGTGTGTGTTCATCAGAATTCTACGACTTTTCTGTACACATGTGCCCTGCCTTTCTGAAGGATACAGGATGAAAAACAGCACTACCATATTGGGTGTGAAAGCACATTGTGTGAATCACACGTGGTTTTGCCTTGTTAGGAAATCACGTCTGGAGTGTAAACAGTACAGGGCTAAAGAGGGGCAGGAGAGACAGGTGACGGCTGTGAGATTACAGAAGCGGGGGACTGCTTAATATCTGACTCAAGGCTTTGAGAATGTTCAGAAAGAGAAAAGGAGGTGGGACGGGGATTGGCATTTCCCATACTGGCCTTTTGTAGCGGGATGTAGTCCCAGAGGGCTGGGCCGTGCCGGGTTACACCGAAAGCACAATCAGACAGCTGGACCACGGATTTCCTCACAAACAAGTACACTGGACTCAACACACAAACACACACACAGCCATTCTCTCAAACAGTATGGTTCTCTTGAGTGACATTGTGTCATAGGAGGGTTAAGCATTACGGCACACTAATGACTATGTGATGCAGAAATGTGTCATTCGGTAAAGATTTTGACCATTTATGGTAGATATATTTTGAACTAATCGCAGACTTTTATCCCTGACTTTTTTCAATGAATTTTCCTTAAAAGTTCTATCTTAAATAGGCTTTACCACATAGTCATTTAAATCTGCAACTCTGTAACTTTTACATCTCTATCACTATCTCGGTTTAACATAAAACGTCAGGATACTTTTTGTACCTACTGTATCTCTATGTGCAAAAAATAATAAAAAATGCAAAAAATGATTTTTTTATTTAGTATTTCTGTCTTGATTTGCAATACATACTGTATATCTAAAAATTCCTAAATCAAAGTTATATTATGTTCAGAAGCAAAATGACCCAGGAATTTAAGTCTCGTTTTCTATTTTAAAAAAAGCTAAATTACAGGGTTTATGCTTAAAACAAGAAAAAAATATACAAATGGAATAAAAATCTTCAATTACTTATTTACTAAGTACTTCGACTTAAAGTGTACAAAGTATTTTTTTCTTATTTCCGCTTCACGTCCTGCATTCAAATCCATTAATCCTTTAAGTCGTGGATTATACCTTTTAGGTTTAAACATATATTTCTTTCCTTTCACAAAACAAGAGTAAAAATCTCAGGTCTCTTTGCTTCACAAGTAAAAGTATCCTAAATTAAGACTTTTTAGATATATATCCTGGAAAACGAGACAAAAATACGAAGTAAGAAATGTATTTTTTGCAGTAAAGTCAAGTGCCATCAAACTGACATTTAATGCAAAATCGCACCGGACATCTCAAATTATTTACATTTTATTCATTTGGCAGACGCTTTTATCCAAAGTGACTTACAAGTAGGAGAGCATAAAAACATTTTGTCAACATGCTAATTAGTAGCGTTAGTTTACAAGGCCATGCTACTAGGAAGATTAAAGCTGGAGTAAGCAAAGAAGAGAATGAACAACCACAATTTTTAGTTTTTGTTTATGATTTATAGTAAAGCTTATACTAATAATAATACCATCAAGGCTCAATCAAGGCTAATGTAGGGAGAACGTTTTAAACTTTTTATGTACTCGCTCAATAACTGATTTTTGTTCATTTTAACCCCAAAAGTTAAAGGTTGCAGGTTTTTGTTCCGCTAAAAGTATACAGTGGTTTATGTGGTTGGTTACCATAATATAAAATGATTCATAGCGTGGCATAAGACTGGTTATAGTGCCTGGTTCGCCATTCCAGATGAACCACACAGAATTCCACAGCACACTGACAACTGGATATGCCAGCGGGGTAAATATTTACCCTGTGTCGTTATTCTGGACGATTCACCGTACCACCACATACACAAAATTCTGGGACCAGCTGACAAAACTCCAGCTGGCAATATTAGTGAAAGTGACCTATTTGTCAGAGATGGTGACCCATACCCAAAATGTGACCTCTGCATTTAACCCATCCAGTGAGCAGTGAACACACGTACACCTGGAGCAGTGGGCAGCAAGGTGGGGCCGGTGTCTTGCTCAAGGGCACCTCAGTCGTTACCCGCCGGCCCTGAGAATCGAACCATAATCAGAGGGCAAGGAACAATCATAAATTACGGGTCATTCTGCAACTGCAGTGACAGGTGATGTGTTTCAACAACCTGCAATTTCTTTTGAAAACGATATAAGATACTTTTCCACTGTAAATTGACAAGATTTGATAGCAGCAGATATAGCTTATGGAAATAATTCCTTACACAAAACTATTACAGAACACGACTCACCAATGAAACCTCTTTATTCTTATCTCTCTGCGACTTTATTGTATTTATACAGATCACCCTGTTTATCCTTTAAAGTGTGATTTCAGGTGTTAACTGCGAAACAAACCCCCGCTAAGCTTTAATATCCTGTGTGGAAAAATCCCCACAATTCCCTCTGATGCCTCCAAGTGCGATATTGAACCGACATGCTTTCTGAATAAATCACAAGTGTGTTGAAACAGCTGTTCAGTTCGGCTTCTAGATCAAAACGCTTATGATAAAAAAGAGAAAACACGGTTTCAGAGTGTGTTGTGGATGGCTGGCTTTGTCTTAAAAATCATGAAATAACTAAAGGACTTCTACAGAATATGAAGTATATATTCGTATACTGCCTCTTAGTGGCAAGAACAATTACTGCATGAGTTTGACTGCAATGCGGTTTGTCTTTCTTGTATAATTTGCCTTGAAGGATCATTTCAATCTTCTTTAATAACAGCTGACTTCCATTGGATGTGTGCGTTTCTTTCTAAACACATACATGGTACTACCTGACAGATATCTCTTATATAGACATTCAGAGAAATCACACCTGTGACAGGGGTCAAAGTAACAGCCTTGTCTTTTTCAGTCAATCAGAAGGCACTATGGTTTGCATTTGTTGTGGGATGACTGACAGGCCCCTAGACGCACGTTTAGGAGAGAGGAAGTGTGGTTGAAGGGTTGGGGCTGTTCAAAATCAGCGGAAACGTCTGATGGAAATAAGCAGAATGATTGAAATCTTATACAGAATTTTTACTGATTCCTTTCCAATGCCATGTCAAAATATCAATGTGACACTAATCAATATTTTCAGCAGTTAAAAATGTGAAAATGTTCATTTAGACTAAACAAACTTGATTTCACCAGAAGGTGGCAGCATCTCTCTAAAATATTTAACTGGCATTTGACTTCACACTAACGGCTAAGACTTAAACCTTAAAATGTCTGAATTGTACTAAGATGCTTCGCTAACGAATTTGTGATGTCACGGTGTTTAGTTTAAAAAAAAGAAGCTTTCTTCATACAATATCACTGAATGGCTGCCTTCAGTTTTGAACACAGCCGAAGTTCTCACCGGTCCAAATGAGGATTTGATGATATTACAAATACAAAAACAGGGAGTCTAAAAGATATCAATAGGCACCATGCGCAGAATGTCTTAAGTGTTTGTGTTGTGGTGTGCAGAAACAGAAGGGTTCAGCTGATTAAAATAATGATGTTAGACTCGGCACAAAGGCCGTCTATCAACAGGGGGAAATGAACGGCTGTGTTCATCAATCTGCTTATCTCATTTCACTAATGCAATTCAAGGAGAGGAGTGGCGACTTCTGGAAGCCCTAATGAGCTATAGTGAATAGTTATGTAACGTGTGCGTGTGTGTGTATCACAATGAGAATGATGGATGAGAGAGAGTAAACATTGCGTGATGGACCTGCTGTGTAATTTCGGCACCGCGACTGCAGCAGCAACAAACGAAACCAGCCAGACATAACAGCCACGGCTCAACCGCCCTGACGAAAAAAACAGCTAAATACGCTGGTTGGCTGGTCTTAGCTGGTTTATGTTGCTCCTGTTACCTGGTGGTCCCAGCTGGTCTTTGGGTGGTCTTAAAGAGTATCCCTTTAAAACCCCTCTAAAACAAGATATGACCAGCCTGAAAACCAGACCAGATAAAACCAGCCAACTAGATAAGGCCGGTTTTAGCTGGAGGGGTTTTCAGCTGCAATGGATGTGAGATTGAGTTGGGCAGTAGGCCTACGACCGTCTGGTTTGTTCAGAATGGAGCATAACTGCACAACCTACTGACTGCCATTTCCTAAAAGGAATCATGAAGCGGTTGTTTCAAACGGTGTGCAATATTCTTGTCACTTTGTCATACCATGGCCTCGTTGCAGTACATTTCAGAGAACGTACATTTTTGCAGTTCCTCCAACTACGGGTACATAAATCACTCACTTCACCTTTAAAAAAAACGTATGTTCCCTAATCCTCTGGGTAAACTGAGCTAAACTGTGTTCGACGTTGTGTCCACGCTCATGTGTTTGCCATGTGTGCAATCCAGCACAGCTCTTCAAAAGCAGCCTGCATTTCATTCCGGACCCCCGGGGGCGATCGGGAGAGATTTCACATTCGTCTCAGAAAAAGGAAAACAATCTCAGCGTCCCGAGGCAGAGATGGAATTTAAATGAAACCACAGAATAGACTATTTTTACCCACACGTTCCCCCTCGAAAGCGTTTCGTATCTCTGGGTCACCTCGGCACCGGGCCCACGGTGTTTATACTGGCGCGCAGTACGGACACGCCGGATTTAATGATGCCGTTGAAAGGCAAACGGGGAACGAGTCGTGAGTCAGATGGGCTGGTTTAACTCCAACACTGCGATCGGCTGGAATGAAAATAATCAAATGAGCTCACGTCGCAGGACAGGGGTCTCAACGGGGATGACTGTCCCATGAGGTACAACAATCTCTTGCCAAATCACACCTGCTGAGAAGGACGATATTGTACAGCGACATATTCTGCTATTTACTTTTAAGCCATCTTGGACGAAATGCATAAATATTAAGTCCAAATATCATCGGGGGGAATGATGACAATTCTTTTATTAAGGACTACCTTCAGGAATGCCATGGAATTACTATGGTACATGCACGTTCAAATGGTAAACTCTTCAAAATTATGGAACAACACAAATGTTAAGACTAAAAAATTATGAAATTATGACTAAAATGAATTCAAAAACTATGGTATGTTTTGGCATCGACAGTGTAGTCACGTTAAAATTTGCCTAGAATTTGCAGAAATTCTTTCTTGTAATTTCATCCAGACGTTTCTTGAGGTCTCACCCTGAAATGCATTTTAAACAATATTAAAGTTCACATCAATTCTGGACTCTTACTGGCTGATTTTGGTCATTATTTAACCTCGAGTCCATTCATTTAAAAGCATCATGTTAGTTTTGTAATGAAAACAAAACCTAATATGTTTGCACAATTATATTTTGCCCACAAAATGAATTTCAGACATTCAGGCATACACCTTCAGATCAAAACCATTTGTAAGGTCAAGAGAAATATTTCACTAAACTGAGACAGTCGTATGTCCACAATAACCATTGAAACACTTGAAATGAAAGATGTATTAGTCGCGTTTATAAATTACGGACCATTTTAAACGCTTTGTCAATGGACATCTTCCGGTTACAGCTGCAGCGGATGAATCAATAAAACAGATTCACTGAAGTGTCATCTCTGATTCACCTCTCTAATGAACTGGACGGACCACACAACAGACACTTTAAAACTGTAACTCACATCTGTGCAATAAAAATGACAAGGGATATTCATTTTAAAGATGAGAGCAGTGGGCTGTTCTCCTGACCTAGTGTCTCTCTGTGATCAGATCTGCTGAATATTTTCTATATTTGGAATGATATCAGACGCAGCTTCTTGCTGTAAAACTACGCCATGTTTTATTTTTATGACAGCTGTGGTAGATGCTCATCTTTGGAAAGCTTTAAGTGCAGGTATGGTTCCCTTCAGACAAAGTTTACTTGAACAGAGACAAAGAAATCAGCTCAAGAGCCACATTCAGAGGAACTATCTTTTAAAAATAAAGGTGCTTAAAAGGTTCTTCAGAATGGTGCCACCATTTAGACAAAACTGGTTCTTCTATGGTATTGTGAAGCACCTTTATTTCTAAGAGTGTAGAAGAGCATCTGAAAGTCCAAATAAACAGTTCGTAAATTAGTTTTTAAATGAAATTTCAAACGCAAGAACAATTTTGGACACTTAAAAGAATAGTAAAGAATAGTACTCAAAAATGAAAGTTCTCTCTTAATTTAGTCACCTTTAAGCCTTCCCAGATGTTTACTGCTTCTTTCTCTCAGTTAAACAGAAACCAAGTTTTTTAAAATGTCACTTTATATTTTCAATTGTCACCATATATAAATATCCCAAAATGTTGAGCATCCAGAATGCACATACATACATTATATGAGTAATCTTAATAATTAATTAATTAATTAATTAATTAATGAAGCAAAACAATACATGAGAGAAAACAATATTTTCAAGGACCTATTTTGGGACCTATTTTTAAAATGGGGGTTTAAGAGTGGAAGTTATATGGGATGGCAAAAAAGTGAGAAAATTATAAAGTTACAACGTGTTTATTTTTCTGTAAACTTCCTTTAATGTTCCACTTTTTTATTCAGCAGTTCATAGTGACCAACCATGTTTTACAAGTTTCAAAATTTAAATTAAAATTAAATTAAAAAATCAAATTAAATTGATCTTGCACTCAGGGATATATCAACATTTTTGTCCAATATAATGCATTTTGCCGTTGTTCGCAGCTGTGACAAACAAACAAAACTCTGCCATTTTAAAATAAAGCCTACAGAAGTCCACAGAAAAAGCGCCAGCTTTCGAGTTTGTCACAACATGCGGCGGGTGAATAAATTACAACAGGATTTCCATTTTTAGCTAACTATTCCTTAAATAACAGCCTACAAAGAACTGACCTCTTCCACCATTCACTTAAAGCCCCATCAGACAATTCAGATACAAAGAGGGGCATAAATCTTTTTGTCTTCTCCACCTCGAAGCCCACAGGCAACACTGCTCATCCTTTTTGTTGGCCGGAGACTTCAGCTGTTTAACACAAGTGTCACACAATCACCTCTTAAAGCTCTTAACTAATAGTCTTTAGTGCTTTAACTCAATCACTCAGATGGCACACATTCTCCAGGGATGCTGACAATGAGCCATCGCTCCTGCTCAATGGAAATCATTACCCGGATGATCTTTACGATCGAAGGGTCAAATGTCTGGATAGAAGCCTAATACCACCAACACAAGATGTATGCTAATGTTATGAACACAGACATCCAACTATAACCCTATATAGATATCCCTTAAGGCTTATAAATTCCCACTATCAACTTGATGGTTTAAATAACTATGGATTTTTTTACTGCTGACCATAAAAATCCATACCTGGCATAAGAGTGTGAGAGAATTGTTTTATCAGATTTATATCAGATTTTCAACTCAACTGTTCATTGCCGTAGAAAAATTTACCGCTGTTTTATTATAGTAAAACTGTAGTAAGCGTGTGTTTTACCATAGTTGTACTACAAATATAATGGTTGAACTATTTTTACTATAGTGAGACCATGGTCAATTTGTGGTTACTTTGGTTTTACTACAACTACTATAATAAAACGTTGGTTAGTAAAACAACGATAAGGGAAAGTAATCCAACTTCAAAGCAACAATTTATATCTGAAATAACAAACAGCTTTAAAGGTCCGGTGTGTAATTTTTTGGAGGATCTATTGACAGAAATGCAATATAATGCACATAATTATTTCTTCAGAGGTGTATGAAGACCTTACATAATGAAGCGTTATGTTTTTATTACCTTAGAATGAACTATTTCTATCTACATACACCGCGAGTTCCCTTACATGGAATTCGCCTTGTTGTTTTTTACTGTGGCCCTAAACAGACAAAGTGTTCTACAGAGCGCGTTTTGTAAATACGTTATCTCATTCGGCAAAGAAGTGAACGTGACAGCATCTTTGTCCTGTGTCAGCCACCGTAGTGCTTCACAGTGTTGGGGAAGCTACTTTGAAATTGTAGTTACTGTAGATAAGTTACAAGCTATTCATTAATAAAAGTAGTTAAGCTACAGCTTAGCTATCCATCTGAAAAAGTAGTTAGCTACACTACAAGTTACTATAAAAAAGTAGCTAGCTTCTTTGAAACTACTTTTTTATTTTTTACAATCTCACATTAAATATGTATTATAGAAAACTGTACAGTAAATTTCCGAGATACAGTACCATTTTTTTACTTTATAAATTCTGTAGTATACTTTAATATTTACTAAAGTGTATGAATTTACTATAGCTAGATGATACAGAATACTGTAGTATATGTTAATAGAGTGTGATAATTACCATAATACTCTACAGCTAGTATAATACTATGTAGTATAGTATACTATAGCTTAGTATTTTATGTTTTAAATAAATAGAGAAGTTTAAAACAATGTAATATACAATACCATTATCATTGTATTGTTTATTTATTATTTTCATTACATAAGATTCATATTTAATACTAAATAGGATGGGTGTTTCGAACTTTAAATATTTACCCACTCATGTAGGCTATGTCCTTTGCGATCTGAAGCGTAAAGCCGCAATACATAGTTACTGCAGTAGATGGCGATAATGAACCACTTCAGTTTGTGATACAGTAAGAAGAAGAAGACTTTACACAGCGCTGCTCTGAAGGCAGAATGGAATGTAGCTTTTGGACTCACTACACCGTTACTTTCTTAAAAAAATCATTTACTACTGGAAAAGCTACACTGTTTTAAAAGTAGTTGAGCTATCGCCAAGCTACTGAAAAATGTAGTTAAGTTAGTAGCGTCGCTACTTGTAGTTACCTACTCCCCAACACTGGTGCCTCGAAAGGGAGGGGTGGAGTGAGCAGTTGGTTGCAATTCGCAACTTCAACTCTAGATGCCGCTAAATTTCATACACTGGACCTTTAAAGGAATCATTAATTTTTTTACTGTAAATGCTTTATTGAAAATACAAGTTTCAGGTTTTAAAACCCTCCAGAACATTGGCTCAGCGACTTCCACTGTAACCAAGAAAACACAAAGCATGGAATTTTCCCCTGGTAATCAGCATTATCTTGAATTCAACCTGGAATGGTCCTTGGCTTTGACTTGTTCCAGACTGTATTGATTCTGGACGTCTGCGACACGGTTATACACGGTCTGAAAGTGATCAACATACACATCTAATTCTGCAAATCCCTTTTACAATGCTACAGTTTCTGAGTCGAGATTCCGAGACAGAAATATTCTGGTAAACGGGCTGAGAGATTAATACTGCCTTCATATTTCTAAGCCATAACATCCTACAGTGACCTCTGACCTCCCTGCTGAAAAAAATGAAGGATAGTTTCAATAGAGTGCCACAGGGATTTTGTGTTTTTGTATGTGAAACCCAGAAGTGAGTCCACATTTTGGCACTTTTGGTTCCATCGGCCCAAACACTGCAAAAAATGACATTCTAAAAAAATATAAACTTGAACTTAGTTTGACCTTTTTCTCAAGTACCTAATTCAAGTTTATTTTTCTCACCCCATAGACAGATTTTTTTGCTTGTTTTTACCATAAACTTATTTAATTCTTACTTTTTTTCATAAAACGAGACTAAATATCTTAAGTCACTTTTCTTGTCAAGTAATTGTATATTGATTTAAGAAGTTTTAGATATTTTCACTAAAAACAAGACAAAAACGCTTGTCATTTTATGCAGTGAAGTCAGTGGGTTTTTGGTTAGATGTCTGAAAAAATGTCTGGGGTTAACAATATCTCTAATTATATTCACATTTTATTCTACGATTTAAAACACACCAGTAATGACCCGCTCGTGATACTTTAAGCTTTTACACGTCTTAAAAATAATGGCTGCTAACAAGTTGCTAAATGCAACTACATACATTAGCGGTGACGTTAAATCACACAATTATGGACACAAATCTCAAACGTAGATGGAAATTAATTAACGTTAGGGATTAACAATATTATCGATATCGTTTTATCGCAATAGCAAAATTGTCTCAATATTATCGTGGTCACATGACTGAACGATAGGTCAGAACGATAGGTCTTCCGGGCCTATCGTAAAAAATAATGGATGTAAACTTTGGCAAGACCCATCTGGTCCAATTATTTTATTTTATAAAAAGGGATTTTTAGGTCATTTGACCCATCTCATACTATAACTCATACCTCTAAGCAACAGTTATGATTAGAGGATAAAGAAAAGAGGATGCTTATGGCACGTATCCAAGTCATCATTTTAAATACTGCAATAAATACTGTACCGTGGACGTTATACCGAGGTATTACCGTACAGTGAGATTTTGATATTGTTACATCCCTAAAACAGAGTAGTTACTTCTCAGGGAACATGTTTTTAATAAAGTATAAAAAAATGGTCAAACACTCGGTGGTGGTGACGCTGATGTCGAGTGACCGTGGTGTAGCCTGTTTCTAGCCCCGTGTTAGCTTTTTGCTTCTGGAGATTTTAATTTAGGCTGTAAAACTCATAAATGTTGTATTTTAATTGGTAAACATTATCTTGAAGCGTGTAAGTATCACAAACCTTCAAGATTATTTTTTGAGATCTTCCAAAAGCCTATGGGAAAAATCTATAGGCTTTCGGACGAGGGAACCAGTGTGGCACTAACTACCGGGTTGGCCTACAAAAATACATCATCCCTTTGTCACTTCTACTATACATTCAAGCTTTTAGTTATTGTATAAAATAAAACCTCAAAATGTATTTTTATATATGTGATAATAATCATGTAATAATGAAATGAACTGTCCTGCATTACATGGTTTTTAATTTTTATATAACTACTTCATAAATAACAGCAGAGTTAACGCTGCATGAGTCCGCGACATGAGCTGTTTCTGTTCAGCAAGAAGAAAACTTACAGAGACGGAGATCTACACCAGCCACAGTGCCATAATGGAAACGTTGTGTCCAAACGTCTCTCACCATGTTGTGTGCCTGACACAGACAGTGATGTCATATGAAGCGGATATCCCAGACGCTCAGGCCCCCAGCTGCCATAAGAGGTTCAATATAACATCACACACTTTCCTCTCTGTCATCTAATAATCAAGTTAAGAAACTTTCAGACGGGACACCGGGAGCAGCTGCCAAGCCTGCGATCTGCTCCAACACACTTTTCCATTAGTTTCGTCGCATGCTGGATCAGTCTCTGGTGGGAGACCACCACAATTACCACCCCGCCCTAAACTGACCTCTGCAGATGAGCCCCTCATTGTTTACAGTCTGTTTGCACACGCCGCAGTGTTTCCCCTTCTTGAAGGTCTTCAGACGGAAGGTGTGAGAATGGACGGCTTCAAATTCTTCAGGCTGTAATGGAAAAGAAACATGTCAGGATCTCCTGAAACTACATTTTCAAATATGCATTGGATAGATTTATACGTAAGGGGTAATCCACAGCTAGCCGTGCATTAAAAGGTTTTAATGCACGACGTGGAGGCCAAGAATCACCCGACTTGAAGCGTGCGTTAAAATCCTTTAACGCACGGCTAGCTGTGAATTATCCCGCTTATACCTTGGTCATTTGCCAAATTAAATCTTTTATTGATGTTTACAGTGAAACTGTAGATCAAACAGGTGAAAATTACAGTGATTTTCTCAGTTAAATTTCAAATGTAATCAAACTTACTGGAGCTACCTGTGCGTTAAAGGGTTTTAATGCACACCTTCCAGCCAATCAGAATCGAGTATTCAAAAAGACCATGGTATGAATTTCATTATACAGTCATGAGGGAAATAATTATTTGATCCCCTGCTGATTTTGTAAGTTTGCCTGCTTATAAAGAAATGAAGGGTCTATAATTTTTATGGTAGGTTTATTTGAACTGATAGAGACAATATTTTTAAAAAATCTGGGGAAAATTTTTTATATAAAGGTTATAAATTGATTTGCATTTCAGTCAGTGAAATAAGGATTACATGCACAGTTTTACAAATCTGAATTAAGCAATAAACCATGACTGATCATAAGTGACACCAGGTGAAATTGCTAATGGTTGTTGCTATGCTTTTTTTGGTGTGGTTTTAAGTGCATTGCAGTGGTTTGTAGAGTGTTCTGGGTGGTCTGTACTAGCCGAAAAAGCCCACCTCCAAGTGCAGGACATGTTTACACAATGTTTAATTCGCACCCCATGTGTTTACAATAGTAAAAAAAGTGATTTTCCTTAAAGCGGCCGTGCAACGGTGTTTCATGCATTCTGACTTCTTTACAATGTTAAATGTCTTGTCATGCTTAACACGGTCAACTTGTCAAAAATGAGTTGGGCGTATTACGTAGTATTTCTGTGCTCGACACCCCCCCCCCATGGTTAAATGAATGTTATATAAACGGTGGATATAACGCTGGATTTGGAGATGGTTTGAAACTGATATATGGAGCCTTCCCAGCGCTAAAAGATGGCGGACATGAACCGCATGCGGCGAGTGAAACTGATGTCTGTGTTTTGTTGGCAATGGGTGCGCACGTGCTTTAGTTCAGCCTACCCCTAACCAACCCCACCGCACGCGCCGTATGCTTTCGGAAATAATCGTACAGCTGTATCTCTCTTTTATAAATGTGATCAAACTAAATACTCTTCGAAGATACTAAGTATGCAATACTACTTTATAGGTACTCAAGATTAATATGAGATTGGCAGAAACCACGTGTGTTACGGCTGCTTTAAACACCAAAAAAAGTACAGGAGTGCAGGCAGTACCATGTCTTCTAACCAACCAACAGATCTGGTAGAAAGAGCAGAGGTCTGACCTGAACTGGTGCGATATAAGAGAACCTGTTTTTTTTTTCATGGCAGGAACATGTGTTCGGTATCACTGGAGCATGACATCACTAAAAGTCCCAGTCAACAAATTAAGAGTTTATGACTCAGTGCTGGATTACAATACATTAATAATAATAATAATAATACATTGACCTGGATTGACCAAAAACACTGTTCAAGACACTGAAATTGATGGTAATGGTATTTTAAATTTTAATATTTTTGCTGGATATGTAATAAAAATTGCATACATACACAATTACGTATTTATACGTTAAAGTGATGGTTCACCCAAAAATAAAGATTCTGTCACCATTTACTCACCCTCTTGTCGTTTTAAACCTGTTTGACTTTCTTTCTTATGCGGAACACAAAGAAGATATTTTGAAAAATGTTGTTAATCGGCACCCATTGACTTGCATTGGTTTTGTGTCCATACAAAAGAAGTGAATGGGTGACGGCGCTGTTCAGTTACCAACTTTCTTCAAAATGTATTTTGTGTTCTGCGGAAGAAAGAGAGTCGTACAGGTTTGAAATGACAAGGTGAGTAAATGATGACAGAATTGTCATTTTGGGCAAACTATCTCTTTAATAGCTGCCTTTCAAACACAATGCAAATGCAAAGTACTTCATCTCATTTACCTTGCGAAAATTAAAAATGGTTGTACTACAAAAACGAAACATGGTTACCACAAATTAACCATCATTTAATCTGCAGTAAAACCGGGCTTACAGTATACAGAGTGCAATAAATCTGCCAAAAACATGGTTAATTTTGCTATAATAAAAAAATATGCTATTGTACACTAAAAAAATCCGTAAAAATAGGGCACAATATACTTTATTATTATCCGTATTCATTTTTACAGTTGTTTTAACTGTATTTTACATTTTGCACTGCATTAAATTACATTTTACCATTAACGGAAATATCCGTAAAATAAAGGAAAATGTTTCTTCCAGTACTTTATCCGTTTTTTTACAGTGTAGGGATTGATTATTTTCGCTTTTATGTAAAACCTGGAAAAATACAAAATCAAGATTTATAACAAATAATTATCTTATTACATAACATCTGCGTTAAAATCAAAAGAATCAAAAAGACCCAGCTTAAGTGCCTTATCGCCTCTAGTCAATCGCTGAGCACATGTATGTTTCTGTTCTCTGAATATGTACATGCATGGAAGAAGCTTAAAAGGACAAACAAACTGTTGAAATCGCCAAGAACCTGTTTTTTTCTCTAAAGTGAAAGAGAGAACCATATTTGGAAGCGGTGCAGCTGTATTTAGGTACGTCCTTCACCCTCAGCACGACATGAGAGGGGAGAGAGAGGCCATCCAAAAACAAGATAGCCATGGATGGAGTTTTGGGCCGCTGCAGGTGTGTTATGTAAGCTGGAACTCTATATTCGGACCCGACACAATGGGATTGGCTGTGTTCCTGTGAAAAGCCCCTCTGTTCGAGGCCTCCGTGTTTAATGATACCTGATTCTATTTCCTGTCTGGATGGGATGTTTTTGTGTTGATCAGGATATGTGAAAGAGAGGGAGGTTAAAAGCTGAACATTGGTTGATAACGTGGCATGATAATGAGATGATGACAAGCGTCTGTGGGGATGAAACGATGACATCACTTCCTCTGGGTGTTCGGCCAGCCGTATTAAATTGCGCAAAATTCAAAAATGAATGTGCAATGCCCAATTTTTCATTATGCAGAAAAGGACAAATCCTACAGTGAATCCACATAATGATAAAGTATGTGGAAAAACAGACACGTTTTGGTAAAAAAAAAGTCAATTTACCCTGCAGCTAAAAATAAAATCATGCAATAATGCATTTTTGTTGTAATATTGTAACACTTAAAAGCTTGGATTTGAAGCTTTGCATTTAGAGACTGCAGGAAATCTCAATCTAATTGTCAAGGGCTACTGTGTCTGTCTGATCACAAAATATTTTGACATACTGCATTCGCTCGATGTCAGTGTGTGAAAAGCCCCTAGGGGGCACCAGAGCGTATCAGGGGAGATGCACAAAATGATCATTATTTCAAATAGAAGTTTTTTTTTTTTTTTAAGTATTTGATAGAACTGCAACATTAAACAATGCTTAATTTGTATTCCTTTAACTCAGTTGGTAAAGCAAAACATAAAACACATATACAGTTTATGTTGTATGCACTGCATGTCGCTTTAAAAACATCTGCCAATGCATAAATGTAAATATTGAATGCAACCCTTTATGTAGGTAACATGGATGATTCAAAAAAGCACCTTCAAACTAAAATGTTCGTCATGAATCTCATGCCTTACACAAACATGAAAAAATACAATAACAACAACTGTCCTATAGCAAAATAATATTGTGCATAGGAACAAAAAAAACATATATATATTTTTTTTAAAATATTTTTTAATAAAATGTATTTCTATGAACAGTTAATTTGCAAGAACAGATAAAAACTCATGTTTTTTATGTTATCATGTAATTATTGTGTTTTATTGTGCAAGTAAGCTAGATTTTCTTTAAACAGGTTAAGTGCAAAAACATGATTTAAAAATAAAATAAAAATATTTGTATCTCTTTATATATTAAATCATATAAAAATACGTAGTAATAATATAATATATAATAATATAATATAAAATATATAGAATATATTACATAAAAAGTAAAATTGTTTTGTCATTGGTATATCCACGATAATTACAGCCCCTCTGTCTTGGATGATGCACAACACAATGCTGGCAGAGATCCGCTCAAGGGTTTATCCGATCTTCTCTCAACACACAGCCGTAAATGCTGTGGACAGACAAAACAACGATGGTTTATCTCCAGACCTCATAGGAATGAACCTTCATGGGACAGTGTTACATTGATGACTATGTGCCAACAATGCCACAGTCTCATTTCCATTCCACCGCCAGGATCCGCCACGGCACCAACTTAATGTGATTAGTCTAATCTAATTAACCAGAAACAATCAATGCACCTCAGTCTGAGCTCTCGGAGCCTTTCAGTTACTCTGGAAATGTGCAGATAGGATGAAACCATCGCATTCAGCCAATGTGCAGATCTGAGCCCATCACCTGCTTGGGACTTGACGTTGTTTATGGTACAACAGGGACAGTAACAAACGCCATCAATAGATCCTGTTTTCCGTTTCATACATTTAGACCCAAGAGGATGTGACAATACAACACTCTATTCAATTCTTTTAACAAGAACGAAAGGGACTGTGATGTAAACAGCCCTCATGTCAGTCCAAACCTGTACGGTATGCGGTTCATTTTTGAAGAATCTCGTCTGCAGATCACAAACATCATTCCACATATTCAAACCAGCCTTCTGCATTCAGTTACAACACATGAGAACCAGTCCCATTCGTCAACATTTGCTTTCGCTATTCACTTGACATGAAAACAAAATGTCAGTGCATGACTTTCTGTAAAGCTTCTTTTTAACATGAATTGTGAAAAAAAGGTTTATAGAAACTCTCACGTTGCATACTCAGGATGCTTCTTCCAGTACTTCTTTCAGCATTCTGCACAAAAGAATGAATAGGACTGGACAGAAAAAAGAGGGGGAGAGAGAGAGCTAAAGTGCAGACAGGAAAACGTCTCAATCTGAGCTCAGTTTAGCAGACAGCGAGACGTGTCTGCGTTCCTGACAGTAAGACAGATCCCATGTGTTCTCTCATTCACAGTCTACAGGAGGCTGATGTCAATGAGAGAAACTCAAGCACACTGACAGGAAAAATGCCGGTCTGGGCACACATCCCATAAATGTATTTGGACACTTTCGTTATCATTGGATGGATACTTCATTGTACAGTTTTAGATGAAAATATAGAAAATGGCATTAAAATAATAATGCTACAGAAATCTTTAAAAATAAAAAAATCAATTCACTATTGTGAGACGGTTTTGACTTTTAAAGTAAAAAAAAACCAATAATCTAGTACGCTCCAAAACATTGTCAAAACTCACATTTAGAAGATACAGTATGAACATTAAACAGTCAAAATCAAAACCTTCACTTCAACTTGTATGGATCGACAATTCTTTAAACATTTTGATACCATTCTACACTTCAGCTTCTCATTCAATTTCAGATTGTTGGGTCAAGTAAGCGTTGTTGACTATTTTAAAAGGGGGAGGAGCCACTCATACTGTGTGTCTCACTCTCAGTTCGTGTTTCAGTGGAAATTGTAAACACATCGAACAAAGCTGTGTATTTCAAGACACTTTGTCTTTAACAAACCGGTTTCAAGGTCATTTGTTGATATATGAAGTCATTGGCTCTAAATTATTTTGGCAGAGTTAGCACAGTCTTATCACACCAAATGTGGCCATGTTGGACACATTTTCCTAACCAGAAAGTGTATAAATACTTTGTCGTGATTCTGTACTGTATTTTTATCTTTAAAAGTAAAAGTGTGTGCTACAATGTATTTTGTTCAAAAGAATGTCACTTTTAAGAATGACCACAGATTTTTAACTGTCCAAATACTTCTCAAGGACACTGTACATAAACACATCTCCCAAACAATACAGCTAAGATATTGGTTATTGTTGCAGAACAGTGCTGGGGATGCAAAATCACAGAAAGAGATTTTGAAACAGATGCAAACACTGCCCGCCATTCAAATGGCCCGTCTCACACACTCAGACTGGCACAAAGGTTGAGCTCCCAAAACAGGGCACACATCATCTCCCATGGCCTTCGCAACTGTATACACGGCCCCCATGCTGGGATGCTAAGCCCCTGGGAAAGGCACTCGGCCCCATTCAGACTACCAATCCATACACCCAAACAATACAGAATATAGAAAAGAGGTGGGGTGGGCCACCTCATAGTGCGGGGCATGGACCGAGACCTCCAGTGTGGATGAGGAAAAGCATGGATTGCCCCCTAATGTGATCGATTGGAAAGTTCAGAGGCTATGTTAAAGGGTTACGTTTACTTAGTTATGTGTGGTTCGAGCTCTCTTGGCAAAGCATTGGGTTTGGAGCCTAGAAACCACAGCCACATCAAATTTGACTTGAATGAATTGTAAGAAACTTTGAATATTAAAAGCGTCAGACGTATGCATACAGCTTGAAAATGGCTTAAAGAGGTTTCATTTCATTTTTAAAATACAGTTTGAGCCATGCTTCAAACTTAACACAGTTCATGCTAGCGAAACTGAAATCCAAGATGCTATAAAACATCTGTCTTTCATTTGAGACCATGCAAAATATCTACTCCTACTCTCTACTCCAGCATGTCCAACCTTCTTCTCACAACCTAACGTCCACCACACAACAATGAGCATCACCACCTGGTCACAGATGCGGTTACCACGAGTTCACAATGAATCCAGATGGGTGGGTGGATGAGGTGAAGCCACCTGGGCTTCCCTTTGATGGCTTTCTTTGAACTGGGCATAAGGGAAATGTTTGAGAAGCTGAAGTGATAGATCAAGTTCTATAATTCTTAAAGTTCTGCAGTGAGGTGGGATGCCAAAAGAGCACACATATGTCAAGTATTAATACGCTACCCATGTACGCTTACCAGGCTTGGAATAATCTTAGATGGGTTTCTTTTTCCATCTGTCACTCAGTCACTTTCTGTCATCCATCTTTCAGCTTGGCAGACAGACTTGGCCACACCGCCGGGGCATAGAAGGGGGCGTGTCACCATTACACACTAACTCACACTGGTGCGGCACACCCTCTACCCTGAGCACAGCTAAATGTGGCAAAAGGCCATTTTTGGACATTTAAACAAAACATATTAATCTTTCTGCATTAGATCCCAATGCATTTTTTATTTTCAGATTTATACTCAACCGATGTTGTTTAAGGCTTCATCTGTCAGCCGTGTCTCGGTCATCTGACACATATATGTGGAAAACCCACCAAACATCGTGAGGCATGGTAAATACGGCCATTTACTCAAAATCCACAAAGCTTTTAATCTGTAAATGAAATCATTCCAGGGCATTCAGTTCTTCTCATGAATGATGTTAAATTACAGCGGTGGTTACTTAAACTCTTCTATTCTATTCTATTCTATTCTATTATTCTATTATATTATATTATAGTCTAGTCTAGTCTAGTCTATGAAGCACTTCATAGCATTCACTACAGTATAGGAAATAGTAAAAAAAGAGTCAAAGTTAGTGATTTAAGAGACAGTCACAGACTCAGGAAATCTCTCTAAATCGAATCACATAAGACCCGTCAGCATTACTCGTTCTAATAAATCGGCCTGCAACTCCGTTAAACACAATGACTTCGCATAAATCTGCAAAACCCACACACGCTTTAAAAATCACCTTTCACAAATACACTCACCAAAGCCTCCATATAAATCTTTCAAACGCACACAAACACTAAAAAAAAATCACCCTTTGTATGTGTCGTCAATCAATCAACCTTCGAACATACAACCGCAAAAACACAAAATAACCACGTAACCTGTACCTGAACCCAAGCAGATGCATGCGTCTGCCAAAACCCAATAAAGTGTCAAAACAGACTCAATTTTACAGTAAAGGCTCTCCTGCCCTCACCAGAAACTCAATTTTACCTCAGTGTTTGGGTTAATAGCCTCACGTAGGAAGAGCTTACGGAGTTTGTTTATACATGAATAAACATTTTGTTATTTCTTCATGTCATTCCAACATTAACTCATATACTGTTAGAGTAACATTCTGTCGAAATCATTTGGCTTCGAAACTTTATGAGAGCGAGTCCTAAACAACACAAATGTTTGGTGAAAACCTTTTATTGGACTGGAGCACCTCCGAAGATCCAAACAACAATTACAATTTTTATGTATATCCTATTTTTGTTGTCGTCTCCTGTGGTGGACTCCCTCAAGTCTTTTCTCAGCCCCACCTCATCCGTACAGTCTGAACATGTCTGAAACCTTTCCAAACACACTTAAATAATCAACAACCAGAAATATCTCACTCGCTGCACATAACCGTGCTTGAGAGGTTCTGGCCTCTCTGGGACACCCCCACCCACCCCAGCACACTGTTTTTCTTCACAACACTGCGATTCTTCTGCTCACAAAAACATTTCTCAGCTAGGGGGGTGACCTTTGACCTCACACCCCCTTCCTTACACTCGTCTCGACCCCACATCTACACATCGAGGACGTCTCCTCGATCTTTCTCCTCGCTCCTTTTAGGGTTCAAAGCCGATGTTGTGAGCGCTGGAGGGGTTCGGTCATGAGAAGATCCTTTAAAAGCACAGTGGACTGATTCTATGCAACCTCACAAACACCTCATCTCTTCATCCTGAGGACTCAAGTGAGGTTTTACACCCTGTAAAAAAGGCGAATGCAAACCGTCCCGTTAGCAAACACGACGCGATTAAAGCGGATATCTGAACCTGGTCTGATAAACTAAACTCTGTCATCCTGTTCACAGCTTTCCCCAAACAAAATATTTCAAATAAAAAATACAAGTCAATCCAAGTCTTGTCCCGAGTCAAATAATGCCATTCGATTTAGCATTTCAAACAAATCTCGTACGCGAGCTCTGTAAAAATAAGCAGTTTCCGTCTGGTTCTCATTATCTGTTATCTGCACTAGTCCAAGCAAAGAATCAATGTAGCTTTGACGTTTATGTTACTGGCACACAATGCCAGCAAATCTATTTATTTATTATAATGAGTGTGTTTACATAATGTTAGTTACACCCCACCCCCTCAGTTCCTCCGTCAGAGTTGTGCTCGCTCTAACGCCCGCTTGTCTATCCCACCAGACATTCTCAGAGGAGGAACATGAGGATGACAGGCCGGCACCAGATCCCATCTCCAAACACACATCTGTCGGATTCCCTGACCTGAATGATTACACTACACCACATCAGATGGTACCGTGGTGAACATCAGCAGTATCAAAGCAGACGTGCATGTATCAAATAGATTTTTCTGCACAGAGATTTGGATACGACATTATACTTAAAAATGATATCGCTCTACAGTACTGAATGGATTTGGAATGGATGGGCTTTAATGCAAATTGCAGTAATACTCAGATTGGTCACGTGCCGCACAAAATGCAGTACAAGATGTACTTACAGTAACAAATCCAGAAAGAATATACACAAAATGTGTAAGCCTGATCTGATGGTGTTTCAATCTCCAGCAGAGGCCGGGGAAGATGAAGATCCGTGCTTTAGCTGTTGTCATTCATATAGTTTTCTTGGGATCTGCTGAAGTTATCATTCCGGCTATTGTCGTAACAATCCCGGAGACCCCCAGCACTGCTCTTCACACGTAACTCTTTACATTATAGATCATATTTAAAACGTTTTGATGTTGCGATGAATGCTATGCTCCTGTCCAGTTAGAAGATGACATGAGAGAACTGACGGTTCATGACCTCAAAAATATTTTTCTACAGAAGTACTCACAATGCCAAAATTCTTCCCTGTTAATGACATTAATATAAAGTAAATGTAAAAATCACTATGAATTAAATACAGTAAACTGTAGATACAGTAGAGATGATATATTCTTTTAAAGTGTTTCAAACAAAGTTTCTTTTTTTCTTTTTCTTTCCTTCCTTTCCTCTTCTTTTTTCTTTCCTTTTGTCTGCTTTCTTTCCTTCCTTCTTTTCATCTTCTTTCTTTCCTTCCTTCTTTTCATCTTCTTTCTTTCCTTCCTTCTTTTCATCTTCTTTCTTTCCTTCCTTCTTTTCGTCTGCTGTCTTTCTTTCTTTCTTTCTTTCTTTCTCTTTCATTCTTTCTTTCTTTTGCTTTCATTCTTATTTTCTTTCGCTTTCGTTCTTTCTTTCTTTCTTTCTTTCTTTCTTTCTTTCTTTCTTTCCTTCTCTTTCATTCTTTCGTCTTTCTCTTTTGTCTTTCTCTTTCATTCTTTTTCGTTCATTCTTTTGTCTTTGTCTTTCTTTCTTTCTTTCTTTCTTTCTTTCTTTCTTTCTTTCTTTCTCTTTCTTTCCTTCTTTCTGTTTATACTTTTTCTTTCTTTCTTTCTCACTCCCTCTTATTCTCTCTCTCTCTCTAGGGGGGAGGATGGGTTTAAATGTGACCCCTTACCCTGCTACCCTGTGATGGTCACCTGCTTTTCATTTAGTGGAACAAAAATTCATCAGGCTTTCCAATTTCTCTTCTCTTTTATTCAAAAGCATTTGATTTCAAAAGAGGAGGATCCGGAGGAGGAAATTACTCACTCACTCAAGTTCAGGCTCTCCTTCAGCCTGAAGGTTTGGGGCCGTTTGCTTTATGAAGATGTGCGTATAACTACAAAGAAACACTGGTCACTACTATATACCGTTAACTTATAACACATCCTTTTCCTGTTCTTCAGTCTTACAAGTTTTCAAACAAAACGTGTCTGTTTTGCCAAACAGCTGAAACATATTGAGATACTGTATAATCGGTTTAACTATTTCCCCCATCCCTAACTTCCAGTATATAAATCAATGTTGACAGGTGCCATATCCATCTCTGCCAAAGACTTCCATATGGACTCATCACTTTGTGTCTCACTAAATAAAAGCAAACAACAAAGAAACTAGAAACACTGGCAGCTATATTTTAATCTCTTGGGGTAAAAGACAGCCTGCTGTTCATGAAGAAAGAGCTAATCTCATATATCCATTTGATGCCCTGCAATTTCACTCTTTGCAAAAACAGCCACAGGCCAAAAAACAGCTTTTTAGCCAGATTTCGCAAGACTAAAAAGAAGCGATTAGATCATAGAACAGACATCCAATTCGATTACTGCGTAATAATGGTATTTTTTGGCAAAGGAGAACTCTATCTGAAATCTCAAAGCATAGCCATGTAAGGCAGCGTATGCAAGCTGAGATGCACATATGTTACCTTTAAAGATTACACAATCCTGGCTTGTTTACCTAAACCAAATAAAGGCCCATTTTAATACGTGACGTGACTTATCCTACGAAAATAAATCTCAGATTGTGCATTTGAGAAAACCGAGGGCCTAGAAGTTAAGGCACCATTGCATACATCAGTACAGAGTGTAAGCAACCTCTCAGCCAGCTATTTACATTTCTCAGTTAAACAGATCGCCACCTTCAACTATGCCAATTACAATGATTCATGCTGTGTTCAGAAATACAATAAGAAAACCAACACCAGATGGCCCCCAGCAATGGGATTGTGTAGACCGGTGGTTCTCAAACTAGTGGTACTTGAAGAGACCCTGGTGGTATGTGACACGACAGAAAATTAAAAACTAAATATTTTAATTTACCTTACGTGTTTTAAATACAATTTCAAATGTTTAATACATGATCGATAAATACGGAATAAATCTCAGCCTATGTGCGATTTGAATATAGTTGTATTTACTTATCATTGGTAGATGTAACTCAGGCGCGTGACGGGCAGCTCAAACGCTTGTGCATCTCTCACTCCCTCTCTTTCGATGAGCAGCGTGTAAATTAAGCTTCTTATGTATTTCTGCACTTGAACCGCTGTTTAAAGCTGTTGTTAATGTTGTAAAGCGCTAATATCAACACGCGTCTGCATCTAGTCGAGGTTTAATCAATGAAGCGCTCGTTGTGATTTAGTTTTGACGCGCCACATTGACGAGCTGCTGCCGTAAAGTAAGTCTCTGTTTGTTATATACAGCTGTTCTCTTGGTGTTTATTTTATGTTATTTACAGAGCCCTGTTTACTGTGCACTACAGAAAAGTGTTTTGTGTCCACTATTACTGCTGACTAACTTGAAAAACATGTTCTTTAGTTTGAAAACAGCTAGTGTTTGTATTATTAATAATACATTAGAATTGGAGGACGAGGTGTAAAGATAAAGATTCACAGCTCTACTATTCATTTAAGTGTTTATTCATATGACTTTCTGTGGCATAAAGGTGGTACTTGATCGGAAAAGTTTGAGAACCACTGGTGTAGACATTCAACTTTAAATAGGACAAATTTCTAGGACTTATAAGAGTCACATGTATGGGACATCCAAACCTGAAGCACAACAGAGCACAACAGGCACCTGGCGAGAGACCCAAATGTCCTATGATAGAAATGAGGTCACAATGTCTGAATCACATGAACTAATATAGGACAGGCCAATAACAAACACTTGGTTATTCTTCACCAGCTATAAATAAGAGTCGTGTGACATCGTGTGTCATATTCCTGATCTGGAATTGAAAGACGGTTTGTGCACATTCAAAAACACATTCTATTGTTATATTCACATATATATTATGTTCAACACATATAGTAGGTACATTAAATAAGCAGAAAGTTTAGTCAATTTAACAACTTTAAGGAGCAATGTGGAGATTTTAGCGGCATCTAGTGGTGAGGTTGCGAATTGCAACCAACGGTTCACTCCACCCCTGCCTTGCAAAGCCCTACGGTGGCTGACACAGGACTAAGATGTCATTACGTTTTCGCTTCTCAATCGAATGAGATAACGTATCATTATGTAAGATCTTTATACACCTCTAAAGACATTAGTTAGGTATTTTATATTGAATATCTGTCAGTAGATCCTCTCAAATATTACACACAGCACATCACATGAGCATCAAGTCAACTTAAATATAGAAGTTTTGAGAGATTCCATTACTAAATTGAGGTAACAAGTCCGAGTTGTATAAGCTGTAAACATGCAGATTGTTTGTTCCGCTTATGTGTCACCTCTAAAAGAGAAAAGTCCCACAGTTTAATGCGATTGTTCTGAGGGCCCGAGGCAAGATGCACTCATGAAAAGCGTAATTATACACAGATAAAACCAAACAATGCACCAAACGAAACCCAGAAGTTTTTCAAACCACTTTCAGTGACAATACTGCTATCCCTTAAAAGTTGTTTACCTCAAAATTGGGCCACGGAGAACATCAGAGTGAACTAAAAAAACAAAATCTACGAAGTCCTCTCAAAAGACCAAGTTGGAGGTCCCATTCAGAGGGTCTGCATACCATATCACTTTAAACACGATTGCAAACAGCTTTAAGGACCTCATGGGCTCTCAGATTTAGGAAAAGCACATCCATTATTCTCTAGCCCGGTGCCGTAACCACTTCCCTGCTGAACACCTCCACATCTGCTCAATCACCTTATCCGTTTTGGGACACGCTGACCCCTCTGTAGACACATAAGTATGCAAAACACGAAATACATAAAAGTGACTACGTTTAAGCAGAGAAGTGAGAATGAAACCACCCTCTATTCGCTTCCATTCACAAAGATGTCTGTTTATTTGTCATCTTCTGGTTCAGGCACCGCTAATGTTTCTGTAATCTGACCTCACATCAAATAAAGCCTCCTACTAAGACAAAACAAGGACGCAAATGAGGAATAATCAAGTAAAGTTGAAAATGATGAAAACCACATGACACGGAGTCGAAGCCCCCTGTCAGGCCCCCAGAAACACAACCAAGACATTAATGAGTTTCTGATGAATTACACAAACTGACTAAAATGCATTAGATGTGTTGTGGGCGAGCCACTAAGCTAATAAACAAAAAAGGCAAAGAAGTAGTTTCCGTATACACTGGACAACTGCATTTCTATCACTGTCCATTCCTAAAAATCTCTTATTTATATTAACAAGGGTTTTTCCTGCGTATAAAAATTGGAGGCGGTCGCCTCCGTCAAATTTCGTGCCGATTCTCATCAAATTTATGTTGGGTGTCTGTCTGCGTTCACTCGATGGACTGTCATTTGTAACTGCAGTTGCGGCATTACGCCACTATTGTGGCGCTGTTTCGTTATAAGCGCAGGGAGGTGCTGGAGAGTTGCTGTTTATTTTCCTCAGCTATATTAGGTTAGGTGTTGGGTAAGTTACTCTGAAAAAGTAATTAATTACTAGATACTAATTACATATTCAATAGTGTAATTAGATTACTGTACAAATTACTCTCTCCAAAAAGTATTTAATTACTTATTACTAATTACTTTCTATATCCTATATCAACCTTGATTAGTTAAGTGATTCAAGGATAGACATGAAACGGCTCTTTCAATTAATTCAAATAAATAATATTAAACTACATAAAGTACTCTTATTAACGGAGTATTACAAATGTGAGAATTATACATTGAAGCACGGATTTTAACATTAGACTTTGAATTTTGATGTCAGTTCCACTATTGCACACATATATATTACACAAAGTATTTAGTTTAATTACATCAGAAGTAACTGTAATTAAGTTACAGAAAAAATAAGAGTAATCCCTTACTTTACTTTTTCAAGGGAAAAGCAATTAAATTACAGTAACTAATTACTTAGTAACTAGTTACACCCATCACTGATTAGGAGCTCTATTAGCTGTATTTTGCCGCAGTTCAGGTAAATATTGTTTATTTTGCATTCTTGTACGTTCAGTTTCTTTAAATTTTTTCTTAAATTAACGTGGTGTTCTTCAGTGTAATGTTTTAAGTGCAGATGGCTCGTTGAATTCGTTAACACAACTGTACACATCGAGTTCGCCAATAAGAACGCACACTGTGATCAGAACGACTCGCAAACGAATGACTCTTTTGAACCGATTCGTTTAAACAATTGAAAAGAATCATTCAAAGCTCATTGAACCACACAAAGAAAAATGCAGGATGTGAATGAGCTGTGCTTATTTTTATTAAGACTGATAAATTCAGTTGGCTCTTGTGGGCTAAAAATGATAAAAGCTTAAATTTGATTTCAAACAACTTTTCTGTTTGGTTGAATTTAATATTTTCTAAAAATGTTTTATATTACTTAATAATTGTCATTTTAATCTAATTTTTAGAACTCTTAATACGTTGTTTGTAAAGTGTTTGTTTATGCCACTTAGGCCTACACGTGCGTATGTGCACAAGATCAGGATGGCACCACCTCCGCCTCATTTTGAGCCAGGAAAAACCCTGTATACAAAACTCATTTCCGAAATTCAGCACAAGCCTTTGGATGAAACTAAAAATTCATCAAAGTATTTATTGGCTAATTTTATGTTCAATGAAAATGATTTGATGATGTAGCGATTAATCAAATTAGTTAAGGTCAAATTTGGAATTAATTACAATGACTATAAAATTATAACAAAAAGTTCATGACCAAATTATTAGTGATTAAACAAATTAAACAGCGCATCCAAAAGACACTTTCAGTCAATTTCCAATTTTCAGTCCAGTTTGACTGGTAGTGTATTTAAGATTAAACATTACTTAAAACAAAACAAGCAGTGGTTGGTTGAAAAGACGGAGCAGACAATATTATGACAGTAAAACTCTGGGCCTGTAAACCTAGGGTGATTACGTTGTTCATCCCAAACAGATACTAAATATTCACATTCCCTGACATACTACGCAGGTGCAGATATCTGGAAAAATAAAACCTTAAAACAGATGGGAACCGGAATCTGTACGCCTTAGAGCCTTAAATATAAAGCAAGTCTATAACAAAAATATTTTTAAGACAGGCACTGGAAAAGGATCTTAAAAAATGACAAAGTTGGCAATGCAGCATAATGAGGAATAAGAGAGTGTGAGATGAAGGGAATGAAAGAGGCTAAGGGAATGGTAAGAATGAGGGCGGATGACAGAATGACAGAGAAAAGTGAGATATAAAAGTGGAAATAAAAAGAGCAGGGGAGGAGAAGGGCGAGGAAGAAGCAAGTAGGGAACATGAGATATTTCACAATCCAGCTCCATTGACAGCAGGGGATTAGAGAGCAGTGAAGTGTACACAGGCGACTCGCTTCATAAATCAACACACAAGATTTAAAGCGCCTTTAGTGCACTCAGAAGGGTGCTGAACTTCCTCTGACTGTCAATTACACATGATGGTCTGCTACAATGACAAACACGTGCACTACGGGGCTGGGAAATATTTTTGACAACTTTCAAAATTCAATAAAATCTCAGCTAAACATAAAATCACTGCTCAAAAAAGTAATTTTAATCCAAATGGTCAGTTTAGCCTTTTAAGTTCAAAATGTTTACTGCAAGAGGAAAAACACAGTAAAGTAAATAAAAAAACTCTAGTCTAGTATAGTTAAAACAGTCAATGGTTGCTTTAATGCTGTTTTCACTACATTAACAAAATTTGTTTAAAAAACAATTTACCAAATTAAAAAATAAACTGCAAAAACAGCATTATTTGTATTAAAAAAAAATATTGTCACAGAAATGGAAAATGGAAAAGAATCATTAATTCTACCGACAGAAATGCAATATAATATCCATAACTATGTCTTCAGAGGTGTATAAAGACCTTACAGAATGAAGCGCTTTGTTTTTATTACCTTAGAATGAGTTATTTCTATCTACATACGCCGCGGGTCCCCTTACATGGAATTCGCCATGTTGTCTCTACAGTGGCCCTAAACGGACATACTGCTTGACAGAGCTTTTCATAAATACGTTATGTCCTTTGGCAAAGAAGCGAAAACCCGACGAGATCTCTGTCTTGTGAGAGCCGCCATAGTGCTTCGAAAGGGAGGGGCGTAGTGAGCCATTGGTTGCAAGTCACAACCTCGCCACTAGATGCCGCTAAAATCTCCACATTGCTTCTTTTAAAGGTATAATTCGCTTACAAAACGAATATTCTGTCATCATTCTGTCATCCTCATGTCATTCCAAACCTGTATGACTTTCTTCTTCAGAACACAAAAGAAAATATTTTAAACAATGTTGGTAACCAAACAACAATGGAACAACACTTTTTGTAACAATAAAGAAAGTAATAGACTGAGGGTGAATAAATGAATAAACTAACCCTTTGAACTAAAGTATTCATTTTCGAGTCATGGAACAAGGAATTATCGTAAAATTAGTCTGACAACAGCACTTTATTTTACAGCCCTGTTCTATGAGCACATTATATGTATTTACGGTGTAAAAATACAGTAATACTGTATAGCAAGCCTGAACCTAACCCACATTAAACACCAGTTCGTATTTTGTAAGCCAAACACACATACTGTAAAATAAAGTGCAACCACGTAATCTGTAGGAAATTGTATAAAATAAATGAGATTTTCAGTTTCTTAATATTATTGAGCCAAGACATTACGCACATATCACAAATATTTTCCATACAGTCCAGTTGTAACATGCACACACACCTTATAAACATGAACAATCACTTGCAGACACGTGCACGCTGCATAGTCTGTGCCTGGAGCACCGTGTCTGATCCATTATGAAGTCAAACCAGATGTTGTAATTTTGAATTTGCCAAAATTATAGGGGCCCCTCATATGCAGCTTTGATAGAGGGACCAATAGCATGTAGACCATGAGGTCATCAACATGGAATTTGAACACCTATGAGAAGTGCAAGAGTTGTTCGTTCACGTGCCGGGTGACTTCAAAGACGTATTAGTCAAGAAAAATCAAGAGCAATGCAAAATGTAATGCACAGACAGGACTTAAAGGGGTCATACGGTGCGAATACATGTTTTTTCTGTGTCATTGGTGTGTTATAAGTTGCCCATGCATGTACTACACATGTAAAATTGTAAAAATGAAAGTATCGGAACAACAGATGCATTCTAAAAGCGAATGCTCACCCAGACCTGCCTGAAACGCCTCGTGTAACCACACCCCCACAAATCTACATCAGTTGGTGGTATGATTTGACTGAGACCGCCCAAATGTATACGCAAGTAAGGTGGGCGTACCTGTCAGTACAATTGAAGAGGAACCTGATGTTCCAAATATGGTAAGAGGCGTTACATTTATGTCACACGCTTGCAGTATTCCACCAATCACTACGCACTGGTTAACTGGCCAATCATAGCACACCTCGCTTTTCAGAGCGATGAGCTTTGTAAAAAATCTGCTCGTTTCAGAGAGGCGGGGCAAAGAGGAGATACAAACATGCACGGTATGTGGAAAATACCTTAAATCGTGTATACACATTGCATTACATCTAAAATAAACAATAATATTTGTTTCAGCCGTGTCATATGACCCCTTTAATATTGATTTATTAAAAATGGTGGAATATAATATAAAAAATATTAGTTTATGGCCAATGGATAATAAAACTAATGGTATTGTATCAAACTATATTGCAGTCAATTATGTAATCAATACAACTGATTCATTTATTATAATATAGATCTAGTTTTGAGATGTTTTAAAAACGATCATACTTTTTATCTGAAGACCCTTGACAGAATGTTAGGACATCGCACTAAAAACATCATCACTTTTTAATACATATAAAAAGACTTTGCTGGAACGGTTCTACACTGGACATCTGCTCCATCACCATGTCTGTGTATATCAGTATCAAAGCGTATCACTGTACAGTCAGGGTCACATATGAACTCGAGAGATACTGGACATCGATCATTCCACAAAGCTCTCTGACCCCGGACAGCTCAAGACGTGTCAATATTTGCATTGGCTGAGTGGCAGATGCATGCACTCATCTCTACAATTCATTGAGTGAAACACTAGGGATTGAATTTCCTAAACATGCTGAAAATAAAAAAGTCAATTTTCAGCCTCACAAACAGGTTAGAGTCTACATGAAATCCAAATTTAATTCATGAATGGTCAAACTTTCTGTCTTTGCACACATTTTCAGCCTGCGCCCTCCAACCACCTGGATCCATTTGGGTATGCAACAACATTTTGAACATAACAAATTTCCCCGTCATTTTTCTCATTGCATGTCACAACACCAATTCACTTTGACTTCAATAACTTTTACTTTAAGCCGAACCTTAAAATACTTTCATTTCAAGGTACTTTCAAGGAAACAAGAGACCGTTCAGCCTGACTAGTCTAAAAACTCTCAGACAGTTCATTTATAATTGAGAGTTTGTGCGAAGTGCATTTCGAGCTTATAACTATTGAATGTTTTTTATGCTTTTTCCTTTTTTCCCTTTCCGCTGACACACTTTCAGACCATTTACATCGTGAGAACCGAACAAGCCCTCCTCCTATTCAAATGTCACCTGTGCTCAGCAGGTACTCCGACTCGTGCCAAATACACTTCTGCGTCAGGCATTTCACTTTGGATGAAGCCAGCAAATAAATCACATCTGTTGGGTTCTGAACGCCTGTTTCCTGCATCTTTTCACTCGGCAGCGTCTGATAACATCTACAGCTGTAGACAGAGACCTCGAGCCTCCATCAGCGCCAGTGGAACTTCAGAGTCTAAGAGGACGAAATGCTCAGCTAATCTTTAGATTCAAAAGGTGCCCGAGCTTTGGAGGGATTTGGGATCCTTTCCCACTCCATTCAGTGAAGCGGAATGCTAATTAAGAGACCAGAGAGGTCAGAGAGAGGGAATGACCATACAGACACACAGAGAGAAGCATCGCGCCATTCAGACCGACTGTTTAAAGACACAGTTCGCCTAAAATTAGTCATTTCAATCAAGATTTTTCTCGTAAAAATGTTGTCAAAATTTACTCATTTTCATATCGTTCCATGCTACATTATTACAAATCCCTTAGAAAAGTTAACCACAGTTTTACTATAGTAAAAATGAAGTATAAATATTTAAAAACTACGGTTACTATAGTAAGACCATGGTAAATTTATATACAGTAAGAGATATGTGCCACCACGGAGTTTTCAAGTTAACAAGTTTCTTAATAAAGATATTAAATGTTACTTGTGTGGAATTCTTTTACAGTCCGAGTTTGGCGGTTTGCACACATTTACCGTATTACGCAGCATCTTGCAAGAATACAACCGAGATTAGAACGACATAATGAGTAAAACGTTTGGGTTCCCTTTTTACAGGTCACTATCCCTTTAAATAACAGAGAGCATGGAGACAGCGGTGAAGGACAAGCCGCACAAACGCAGAACGTTTCAAAACGACACACGCACAAGTAAACAACAAGCCCACTGCTACAGCACTAATCTAATTATTCGTTTTTGTCCTGGGAAACGCTGTCGCTCCCCAAATCCCACCCACCCCGGTGAAGTGGACCGACCCACAGCTCACCCAAAACATGCAGGAGAGGCAGACCCAGGTGCGCGCGCGACCGGCCAGTGCCGCCGGCAGGCTCAGAGACACGGAGGGCATGACGAGATCGAGTCGACGGGAGATCAATTCCTCTCTGGATCCAACACAGGACGCCTAGTTATTCCACATGCTGTTCCCACAATGCTCTGCAGATCCATGACACGCTGAGAAGAGTCTGACTCAACTGCTGCTGCTCTCCTCATTTCTTCTCTCTTATTCCAGACCCCCTCCCTCTCTCTCTCTCTCCCTCACTCTCTCTTTTTTGGGGTCATGTAGCTCAGCTCCACAGGAGGGGGGGGTGACTGAGAGCCTCTTTATTTCTCCTCATTGCTCTCCTTGTGGTTATTCTCACTTTGGCTCCTCCTATCTCGCTCTCTCTCTTCATTCTTACTTTCATTCACATCTTCCACCCCCTGCCCCCCGGACTCACATCCCCCACTGGCAAATTTTCTCAAAGCACGCTCGACCATTCTCATCTTGATCTCTTCTCGCTTCAGCAAACAGTGTGACAACCCGGCTGTGGTCAAACATCCACATAAGAAAGAATAATGAAGGTGATGTCTAATATCTTGGTTGTTTCTCCTAGTCAATCGTGAGACCGAACGGAGAAAAATCTCACGCTTCTCAGAGCTTACGTTTTTAAAAATTGTTGGGTTATTTCAACCCAGCATTGGGTCAAAAATGGACAAGCTAACGCAGAGCATTTTTATATTTGACCCAACTATGGGTTAAAGGAACCCAGCATATTGGGTTGAAAAAACCCAATAAATTATAACCCAACGGCTGGGCTTGTCCATTTTTGACCCAACGCTGGGTTGAAATAAACATTTTGTTCTCTAGAGTTTCATAAGGGATCTCAACAAATGTCTCAAATGTCAGAGATTTAAATCTAAAATCAAATTTCTTTTAAAATTTCGAAACTAAGTTTATTATTATATTAAAAATAATTAAGAACGACAAAACGATCAACATCTAAGCAATAACACTTTCCTGGAAAAACAAAACTAGCAAATAGATTTTTCCGAAAAGCAATGAGATTAAATAGAGAGCAAAATTAATCTGTTTGAGGTTTTCTGCACTTTCTTTTAATCTCGCATGGGTTTTAGAAGATGTCTCAAAAACTGTTCTCGAGTCTACAATTAAAAGTTTGATATTTGAATATATGAACTCTATTCTTTCTCATGTCACCAAATTTCTCTTTATCATGTCTTTTTATATTCAATTTTATCAAAATGTCTGACACAAACATAAGTGAGAACTGATACGTCTCTGTGACAGAGCTACGAGGAGCAAATTTCCCTCTGCGTCTGCAACTCTGCCCCAGATAGAACCAAAAGCCATGTGCTGCTTTTCTGAGCTGAAAAACAGCCATCAAAGACACATCTCAACACAGACAGCAGAGCTGAGGGCTGTAAAAGTTAAAGCGTTTCATTAGAGTCACAATCCATCACATCTAAATTGGTCTGCTGGAGGTAAAGGTGGTCTGGTGTTTGCCATCACTGTGGGATGTCCGTCTCCCTCCCTCTCTCTCAATTTTAGGGGGTAATGTCTGTAATCCCATGGCATTTCCTCTTCATCAACCCGATCCTTCATCAACGTCTCGCGGGGGTCAGTCCTGTTTTTCCTCACAGTGCCCATCATCACGGCACAGTTTGAACACATTTGTGGTTCGGGTTGCAGTAGTCTCACACTCAGATGTTAAACCCACAGCCTGTGAAACGTCTGATAAATACTTCACAAGAAACATGAAGATGAGCAGTTAGAATCTTCTAGGCAAAGTATGAAATAACCTCAGAATTCCCCAAAACATATATAAAATATAACACATGTACAGTATATGGTGTCTTGAGGATATTGCCATACATTATCCCCTCATCTGCAAATTGTTTGGTTGCCTGGCAACTGTAAAAAGCACACATTTAGGATAATGAACAATATCTCGTCGTGGAACATCAGTTTATTTAGATTATTAACAAATGAGACTATTTATAGAATATGGTGGCCACAGAAATAAGCCACTGGATGATGTGTATTACAGTGATTTTACCACATTTAAAGAGCCAGTTCACCCTCGGGCCTTGTGAGATGTAGATGACTCTTTTCTTAGAACAGTGAAGAAGATTTTTAGCAAATATTGCGGTGATTCACAATACGGTGAGCATGTGCATACGTCACTGATGCAATAGACGGTTTCAAAGCAACAACATAAACAAATGTTACTGCGCATGCACGCTTTTGTGGTCCAAATTTAACTTCCGGTACACATCCGCACAAAACGGAGTTCTTGCAGATTATTTCTGATAACAAGAAAAAGTAAATTATATTAGCTAGCGAGTTAAGAAGTATGTCTAGCAGTAGTAGCCAGTATTACTTTGGGTTACGAGTAGAGAGTTACTTGGCTAAACTTAAAAGTTATGCGCCCCATTCAACAAATTGTTAATTTTATACAATTAACATACAATAAAATTCAACAAATTGTTTATTTAATCAAATTATTATACAATAAAATATTAATATAAATTCATTTTAATATAAATTTAATAAAATATTAAAAGTTATATTATTAGCCACTAGCCAGACGATCACCAATAACAGACCTAAAGTTAACTTTGGGACAGCCGTGTGCGTCCGATATGAAACCATCTATAGGAAGCTTGAGCTCAAAACTCACTCAGGACCGTAAGGTGACAGGTAATAATTCACAAAATTTGACACCACTTTATTGATAGGAGCTGTGGGGGTTACATTTGTGTTAGATGCATCTATATGCTTTTGACTCTCAAAGGATTAGCACCTGAGGACTTGCAATTTATTAATCTTTTTTACCGGTTAAGAAAAAGTCACCTACACCGTGGATGGTGAGTAAATTAACGTTACTGTAAATTTTTGGGTGAACTATACCTTTAAGGGGATCAAGGCACTTCATCACGCTGCAATAACGTCAGATAAATATCGCCTTAAAACCCAATCCACCGATTCTACATTTCAGTATTTTTTTTAATCTTTGAGGTTTCTTTACAGGTCACTTATGTCTCCACACGCACTCTTAAGTTCAACAGGCTGAGGGCCAAAAGATAAGAGAAGTGCACAATTAATCCCTGATTAACCGTCACAATGAAATGTTTCACAGCACCTCAAAGCCCGAAAACATAGAAACCTTCATATTTCTCCTCACACAGATCAATGCCTTTGTGAGTTCCGTTCTGGTCGACAGACCGGCTAAATATACACAGACACGCACACAACGGCCATGATGCGCATTCACCCGCTTCTATTTCCAGAACATGAATCAGATGAGAAGCAATATAACGGAGGATATCATATCCCGCCACGGTTTCGGCGCATTAGAGGAAATTGAGGTCAAAACAGTGAGAAAAGAGCTGATTTAGAGAGCGTGAGAGTACTTCTTTACAAATTCTCAAGGATACTGTTATGCAAGATAATGAGAGCAGCATACTGTGTGAAAGAGCAGAAACATTTCTCTGTGGGGCTGGATTTATTAAATATTTATAATATAGTTTCTGGTGATATTAAAATCACACAACACATGTGGTTACGGCGACAGCTCACAGCTACGTTATCTTCATGAATAACTTGAATAACTAAGAACTCCTTGGTTACAAATAAACAAAAATCAATTACAGCAAGCGAATTAAAAAATGGTGTTTAAAACGGTCTCTTTACCCTGATTTACAATTAAAAAGCTAATAATATCCATTTTTAACTTGATGTTAACTAGATGTTGAGTTGGAATTCATGAGAAATGTCATTTTGACATCTTCATATACTTCAATCCCTAATCTTTCTATTACGTAACTGATTGCAAACTCTTACTCAATAAATGACCGTACAAGTAAACACACCTACATTATTTAACACTCTAATAAGCCCTTTTAGATCATAAAATATCATAAAAAGGCAAAAGAATTGGAAGAGATTATTTTAAATAAAAGCTTCCTAAAAAAGTATAGTGACTTGAGAGTTGGAAACTGAGCGGTCACACATGGACGATGATGTTCTGTACCTAAAGAAAAGCTCAAGTCATTAAAGGGACAGTTTACCCCAACATAAAAATTCTGTCTTCATTTACTCACTAGTTTACTCACTCATATTTCCAAACCTGTATACATTTCTTTGTTCGGTTAAACACAAAGAAACATATTTGGAAGAACGTTAGCAACTAACAGTTCTTTGACTACCATAGTTGGACAAATGATTGTGTAATATGTTCTGTTAAACACAAAAGTGTTTTTTTAGCAAGCATCATCTGAAGCGATCTGGGATGTCAAGGCCTGCATGGTGCTTCATCTCTATTACCAGAACACATAATAAGAACACACAGAATGAATGAACAACCCTCCAAGACCCCACACTCACAGCAAATCACATCTACCGTGACATTTGCTGTGACAAGAAACAAAAACTAAAGAGAAATCATTGTCCTCCATTGAAATGACAAGCGGTGGAAAATGTTACAGTGGAAAGTCAAGGACATCACCGGAGCTCCAGAAGAGCCCAAAACAGGCCACAAGCGCTTCACAGACTTCTCCACATGAACCAACGTTACATAGCATGACCAGATTTCCCAGTTTGCCCAGGGCAGTCCCAGTTTCACACACAAAAATACGTAAGTGTGTTACAGTTTCAGCTGTTATGTCACTACTGTAAAACAACCCTCAATGTTTCTACATTTACGCACTTGAGACTTTTACTGATAAAATGTGAAGACTTAAAGGGACAGTTTACCCAGTTGAAAATTCTGCCATCATTTACTCACCCTCTTAACATTTCAAAACTGTATGACTTTCTTTCTTCCGTAGAACACAAAAGAAGATATTTTGAAGAAAGCTGTTAACAGGCACCCATTCACTTGCATTGGTTTTGCGTCCATACAATAGAAGTGAATGGGTGCTATTGCTGTTCGGTTACCAACTTTCTTTAAAATATATTTTTACTTGGGTTCTGCGGAAGAAAGATAGTCATACAGGTTTAAAATGGCAAGAGGGTGAGTAAATGATGACAGAATGTTCATCTTTGGGTGAACTATCACTTAAAGGCACACTGCGTTACCCGGAAACTCACTGGTGCTTTTACCAAAATCTAAATCACTTGAGGGGAAAATCAGACACTTCAGAAAGACAGAGACACAGACAAAAACTCAGCTGTGGAGAAAACGGTCTGTGAATTCTAAAATTGCAATAACATGCATTTACAGTAGTGCAAAAAAAGAGCTCTTGTACTTTTCTGGAGCTGCACGTTTTCTTCATGACAAGCCAGAGCAGCCTCTACTGGCCAAGCCGATGTATGCATTTATCAGACTGGCGCATAACGGATTTATTTTCTTTCACAACAATCTCTAATCTTCCTCTGGAGAGAGAGCGTGCTTCAAAATAAAGCAAATACATCAAACTAAGATAAAAGCGTCAATCATCACACAAAAGCATAAAACGGTATCTCCGCTGACAGACAGAGATCTGGTGCAGAGCCCGGCGTAATCTACCAAACACGGGCTGTGTGTGCGGAGGAGGAGGAGGGGGTCCTGCAAAAACACACAGCATAATGAAATCCATCGGCTCTGCATCAACATGGCCACGACCTTCAGCAGAGTCCTTCGCTACAGATGAAACGCACGCATTATACTCATTGCCTCCATTATGATAATAAAGTCCCTCTCTGAGCCGTACAGTCGACCGCTGGAGTCAAACAGGGCTGTTCTGGGAAAAATGGTGCTATTAGGTTTTCAGCTACAGGACTTGAGGATGAAAAGATCAGAGGAAGGAAGGAAGTATGGGAGGGGAGGAAATGAGTCGGGCTGGCTGGTATGATAGTATGTGTTTGACGATAGAAATGAGCAAACCAATAGAGATGAGGAGCAGAATATTTGTGCAGCTATTGGTGGGAAGGACTGCTATACACGTGAGAGCGATGAAGAAACGTGGAGGAATGAGTAAATACAGGAAGTATGAGAGTTAAGTATGGTTGTTTGCTGTTGCCAAGCAACATCAGACTTTGCCACATTCATTTAAAATGTACCTGATGTGGAGTCACAGATGTGTATACTGGATATCTGAAGGGACAGTTCACCCCAAAATGAAAAGTCTTAATTTATTCACCCTTATGTCATTCCAAACAGATGACTTTCTTCTGCAGAAACAAAAGAAGATATTTTGAAGAATGTACATTGGCCCCCATTGAATTCCACTGTATGGACACAAACCCCAGAGACATTTCTCAAAATATCTTCTTTTGTGTTATACAGGCTTTAACAAACATGGGACTGAATAAATGATGACAGAATTTTTATTTTAGGGTGCTTTCCCTTTAACAACAGACTGTGTGGCTCGTCCAATCAGAATTTAGAGTAACACCGTGTCTATATAATACATGTAAAGCCAGTACGCTGCATAAATTTGGACAGCACAGAGTGCTTGTCTACATTTGTGTTTGTTTTGCGAAGATGTGACATCACTGGTTGAACGCTCTCATGTGGACTCATTCTGGATCAGTGTTATATTATTACTGTCACAAATATGCAACAACATCTGTTCTTCTGATCCATCCATGGAAAACAATAGAAAACACACCCACCCAGATTCAATCTCACATGTAACAGCGCAGGGTTTTCCCCAGTGGTCTTTTAAAAAGTAAAGGCCAACACGCACATGAATCTAACAAACCTTTCTTCATAACACACAGATGTCAGAGGGTTCGAATTTTCCAGCGGTCAGGTGTCATTCTAACCTATTACACACCACAGGTTTGAGTGCCAAACCAAATGCGTGTCAAACTTAACTCGCTTGAGTCCAGAAAGTTCTACCATAAGATCATTGCGGTTCACTTCTTGTCATACTAAGTTTGCATGTTACGTAACCATGTTTACACAGAGTTTAAAAGGACCCAATGCCTGAGCAGATATTAGATCTCATCCCCAGTTCTGGGAACTCCACCTAATTACCTGATATATAATACATAATTGACCGCTATTATTAATAAATACTGCTCCATTACTCAACAGCATTACTCATACCAGCCTGATGTTACGAAATCATCCAAAGAAATGAGATGTCGTGTTTTTGCAAACATTGAGCATTAGAACACAGCAAGCACACACAAGCACTTCATTTTCAATTTTAAAAAAAATGTTCGGATAAACCGTGTAGAACAATGAATTGAAAATAGAGCTGTCAGTCATGTGCAGTGCACTATTAAAAATAAAGTTCCTATAGGGTTCTGTGCAAAAAGTACATTTTAGTCAAAAGTTTACATTTTGCATAGATTTGCATTTACTTTCATCCAAAGTGACTTACAATGAAACGATTCATCTACAAGCAATTCATCTCAAACTTTTTCATACATTTTTATAGCAGAACCATCTTTTTCCTCCACAAAGAACGTTGTGTGCAACGTTGTGTGCAACAGAACAAAGAACCTTATGGGTAGCTTTTTTATAAAAGCGTGTGCATGTGTGACCGATGTGCATTGACCAAGACAAGATATCACAGATAATGTTGTTGGGGACTCAAAGGACATGTTAGAAGGCACACATCTCTCTCTTTGCCAAACGTGTGAGTGGCTTTTAATTTAGCAGCCGTAAAAACATTAAGTAAATGAGAGAAAAAGCGCTTCATCTCCCCAATGATGAATGCCGGAGGGAAACAGGGAGGACTACTATCAAAATGCCAATATCCTGAAATTGATTTCAGGGTGAAAGAAAAATGCTTGTGCTAAAATCACATTATGCCTGAAATCCCGATCTCTTTATGAGCAGGCAGCAGGACATAATGACTGCAGATTCGGCTGGTTTCATGGGTTTACATTTGTCCATTTAGCAGATGCTTTCATTCAATGAGACTTACGCAGTGCAATTAAGGTTTACAGAATGGAACCTATGACCTTTGTGCTGCTAATCCAAACAGTTTGCAACAAAGAAAAATGTACAAAAAATACGAAATAATCCTATTTAGATGACAAAATGCTGTCCAATCATTTTCAAAATGTGTATTTTCTGGTATTTTGGTTTCAGATGGACCTGCACCTAAAAATGTATAAAGACAAAACCAACTGTGTGAAGACCAAAAACATCTGTCTGATGTTATGTTTCTGACAAAAACAGGCTACCAAAAAGTATGGCTAACTTAAAAACAGCAATGTTCATTAAATCCTCAATAACTCAAACAAAGTTTAACAATCATAACAATGATTACTAATGTCTGATATGGTCTGTCTGTCTCTACACCCGTCTGGTATCTCTTTGCATGGTTGATTCCTACGTACCCCTGCAGATACAGGCATAAAGATGTTTTTGGCTTTGTCACAAACAGCCTGGGCATCAAAAGAAGAATGCAAATCACACAGAGCGCATATCGGGGAACATTTCTGCCCATCCGCCAAAAAGTATCATACCAAAGCTTCATGCCAGATAAGCACTTGGTTGCACGGTGGCCTTGAGCCAACGTAGACATGATAGAATGGCCTGAACGCTGCAGATATCAAGTGCTCACTTTATTCATGCCAAATGCTCTAACATGCACGGGCACCATCCAGAACGTCCTAAGCCTTAAATGCAGGCCAATGGTGATCCAACTGGGATTATACAATTTTATTTATGCATTTGGCAGACGCTTTTATCCAAAGCAACATATTGTACAGTGCATTTAAGATAGAGAGTGAATTGGGGTTGATTGGTACACTTTGACATTGAGATAATATTATATAATATAACTATAGGAACACGAGACGAAGGCCTGAAACATGCTGTACTCTATACACGTGACCACAAACTCAGCTATAAGCTATACAGGCTCACTTTTGTGCAATGATGCGTTACGAAATGCGTCAGACCGCAATTCATAACACATTGCGTGCACACACTCACAACCTTCACAGATACGACCAGAACTGAGTTTTCTGAGGTCTGTAGCTAAATGTCACACAGAATCCACCAAAAAAATAGAAACTCTTGATGCACCGAAGCACCTCATTGTTATGATAATCAATTGAGTGGCAGTAAAAGCCCACCGTCACCTCCAATTTTACAACCTGCAATATTTCATATGTACCACAACCTCAAGATATGAACGGGCACCCACTCAAGCAAAGTGTTGCGGCTGTAAAAACGAAAGCGTCCTCTGTCTGATTGACGTTGCGTACCAGCATGATATATTTCATCCAAACAAGAGAATGAGGTAAATGAAGAACATTGGTGATTCTAAAAAAATAAAAGGGGGAAAAAGGAAAACCATTGGCTTGCTGGTACAGAATCTGCCCCCAAAAGATGCCCTGCATGATCTTCAAGTAGATGCCGGGATGCTGGGGATGATGTGGACTTACCTTCTCATTCCTGGACAATCTGAGAGGAAAGATACAGAAGAAGAGGAACTTCCCCCAGTTGAGAATAGCCGCAAAGCACCAGTTCAGACGGGCCATCCTGAGGTCCGTATCCCGGCAAACTCGAATTCCGATTCGGTCACGAGGATGTTGCGACCCCAGGGTCCGAATGCCAAAGTCAAACCAGAAGCGCGGTCCCTCTTCATTCAGCAAGCCGGCTTTTCTCAATGGGGCGTCCCCGAGACGACGGCTTGACTCAGGTTAAACGCACCCCTGATGTGAGCGCCGTGCGGAGGGTCGATGCTGTCTCGCACACACTGGATGCTGCAGTGCTCCTCTAGCCATGAGAAGAGGAGGCGAGGGGGGGGGTTAGAGGAGAAATTGGAGCGGGGGGCGGGTGGGTGGTTGCCAGAACAGAACAGTGATAATCACCAGTGGAGAAATAGAAGGATCGGTGCGAGATGTCATTTGTCAAGCAGCAAATACAAGTAGAAATCTGCTGTAGCGAGCAAACTAAATGTTATTTACCAGCTGGCTAATAGAAAGTGAAATCGCAAGAATAAACATCAGAGCTTGACTTATATAAGTGATGCTCAAATCACATCACAAAACTGTGTCATGAAGAAAAAACTGCAGCTTTGCACATCTACATATGTCTTCTAACTACTTTTTATCGTCATCTTTTTTAATCTTTTAATTAAAAAAAATCTAGATTTCAATCAAACGGTCCTTGTAGCTCATTAGGTTTTAAATATTTAATGCAAGAGAAAAAATGTAATAAAATTAAATTTTATATAAAAAATGTAAATACATATTTTTTTATTAAATTCCATTTAATTAAATCAAAATCAATCATGTTTTATTCAATAAATAAACATGTTTCAATGAAAAAGCTATTAAAAGACAAATTGTTTTAAAACACGAGTCACTGACAGAATCTAGAAAACAAGTCAACTTTATATTGCCAGTAAAACAACTTAAAAAAATATGTTCAGCACATCAGCCAGCCCTACTGGACAAGTGATTTTGATTCAGGGCGGCATAGCATCATGTCTATGGGTACAATGAGAAATGACCACATCAAATCGAGTGCTGCACCCCAGGGAGACTCTGAGAACAGGAAGCAGCAACATAATGAAGATTGACTGTAAAATGGGCTCTTGCCCCTTTGGGGCTCTTCTCCCTGTCTGAGTAAAAGCTCTCATTAGGAATATTAAGAATAATAGATTTCACAATCACAACAGAATTAGTCACAACTAACCATAACATTATACTTGTCTGGAATGTGAACTAACAGAGCAATAGACGAAATCCACTTTTTATTACTTATGGACTCTAATAGAATAAAGACTTCAGACCGTAAACAGTAACAGTAATGATACCCGTATCACCCACACCAACAGATGAAAACAAATGATCATGTTGATTCTAAGCTTGCACACTACAATTTTACATTTTAATTGTTCACACTTTTAAAAATTTGAATGGATTTTGATTGGCTGTCAATGTTGTTCATCAGCTAGAAACAAATCTCCGAAAGTGATGCACTTGTTCTTCGTCTTTGTGGTCTAGCTTATAGACAAAATGTTCTCTAATTTGTAAGTTGCTTTGGATAAAAGCATCTGCTAAATGAATAAATGTAAATCTTTACTCTGTATCTTTACAGTTATAGGTTTTGGAGAAAAGTCTCTTATGTCACTGCAACAAGGAGGAGAAAAGTCCATAAAGAAAAATCTTAAATTGAAATATACTGTACATCATTCAATGCCCCAAAGTATGGATAATATTTGTGTGCCCCATTTATTTTTATGCTCAGCAACCAAATGCACTACTGAAAACAACCGACATCCAAGTCTCAGAGGTCCTTGACACAAGAAATGTTCTTTGTATAATTGTTGCCCATAGTGTGTCCTAAATGAGTCACTTATAACTGCCTTGAGTTAAAGATTGAACCACTGTCTTCATTTCCTCTCTGAATGCATCTATCACATTACAAAGCTGTACATATTGTGTATGCATCTATGATCAAGCACCTTTAATCTTCTGCATGAGTGCATGATGTATCAAGAGAACAGAGAATCGCTTTGCCATGAGTACGTTTTGTGTGTTTATAAGGCCTGTGACATTCAAATGAAGCGGTTTCTCTGGGAACGTTTGAGCACAGAGGATACGGAGGGACGGCTTTCTGACAGGACTGTGACTAATTCACTGGTGGTTTTGGACAGGACCGGCTGCGGGTGATAGAGACGGTCTGGTCCTGTGCCAGGCTAACACAGCCAACATCATCTTTACTATGCAGTGTACAACAAGGTGAAATTGGTGAACCTGTCATGCACATTTAAGATGTCGCACAACCAAATGAAGATCTTATTTTGAAAATATTAGTACAAAAGTCAAACCTGTGGCTTTGCGGGGTAGAAGCGGTCATTACAGTACACATGCACGCATGCCGCAAATGCAAAAAATCATATTCGTGACTTCTTTTGCAACACAACCGTCAAAACATCTTAAAAAGAAGATATACTTGAGTTTTGATTTCAGATCAATCAAAGAGAATTTTGTGAAGTTTAAGCATAAAACAAGAAAAAGATGTTGGCCAGTGCGGTAAAACCAAAGCATAAAACATAGAATTTTGCTTAAGCGACTGTATCTTGTTTTTAAGGTTGTATAAGTAATTGTTGAAAATCATCACAAAAGGTTTATTTCTTTTGGGCGACCCGAGTTCGAGTCCCGGCTCCTACTACCCTTCCTCTTATCCTGTAACTTCCTGTCTCTCGCTAGTGTTGCATCAATGTAAAATAAATTGTTTACACTGTACATTTCTAAAATGCACAGACAAAACTGACAAATGCTAAGTGCGCTCATACACTCACACAGGTAACACAAAGTAAGAATCTGCATTTGTACTGTGTGCAATTCTGTGTGAATTTGAGGGAAAATGAAAGAAAATACACTGACATAACTTTCATAAATCTCATTTCACGTGAAGCCACAATAAAAATTTACAATGAGAGTTTTGAATGAAAATGTCCCTCCCAATAATTCCACCTGCAATGGAGCAGAACGTTCACAGCTGGGATGCGACTATCGGCTATTTTTAAAACGAAGTCCTTTACGTTCCACCCAAACTTCCTTTTCCAAAAGGAAATACGTCAACACAGCAAACCTGTGCCCTCATAATATCGCTTCTTTCATTTAACTATAATAAAAAGTGTTAAAGCCCCAAAAAACTCAGCATGACTCCAGCAGCTCCCTGCAGATGTCCATTTCAAATTAGCTCCTCACAAAAAGTAGCTAAATGAATTTCCCTCAGAAGAGCCTCTGGAGATCCATCAACAGCCAACCCTTGTATGTATTAGTCATAAAATCATAGCGGATGTGCTTCTGTCGGCTTTATAAAAGGGGAAATGAGACAGAACTGATCTCTGACAAAAAATAATAATCAGGAAAATCAGCAAATGTGTGCAAAGATAAACTCGGCCTGGGCGGATCTCTACCGTGTCCTGTTTTCCAGGGAACACGCTGCACTTTAGTCCTAAAAAAAGTGGAAAATTGCCATTTTGACAAGTCTGTTATCTTCTATTACGGACAATGACACGCCGTCATCCCGCTGTCCTGAGGGCATCAAACACAACGTGCAGCAAAAACACACACACCGTGCTTTCCACAGAACACCTCTGACATGAACACAGCACGCTGGGTGTGGAAACCAGAAACTTCCTGTTCGACGCGAGGAAAAAAAGCCTAGAGATGTGCGTGTACCTCAAAAGCGAGGCATTTCTGGGAAATCAGGAGGAAGAGGGCGGAGTTTTCATTGTTTTTAGACTTTTAGATCGAAAGGAAAAGAGAAACAGTTGTCTGGAAAAGTAAAGGACCAGTCTATCTGATGTTCACCATTATAAACAAAGCAAATATATAACCATTTAAAATGACATACAAATAAGACATTACGTTTGTGAAAAGTAAGCTAACTGTCATGTTCATAATATCGCAACAAAAAAAGACAAATGTTTCTTTTTCATTTAGGATGAGGTCGGACTTGATACGCTTGCAAAACTCATCTAGCTTTGCATAACAGACAAAACTCAAGCAGAAACATATTTTAAAATATTCACCTCTTTAACTGAATATCAACAAAACCTCACAGCCAACATAAAATAATACAAGCAAAGCAACCGCAAATGAAATCCCACAATGCATTGCAGCTACAAGCACAAACACAGAACGAAACGATATCATAGCCCTGTTCCTATAACTGAAATCGACCAAGAAAAGCATGAAGTAAGAGATATGAACAGCCTGTAATTTCCACGTGTCGAGCTTGCTGATGCGTCAGCATAACCTGCCAGAGAACCGAGGGTGCCTGTGCTTCATCAAATTCAATTTTGTACGTGTGTGTGTGTGCGCGCATCCCCCACGGCTGATTCTTTTATTGATGCTGCACTATGCCGTGAGCCAGCGCTATGCACAGTTCTGTACATGCTGGAGAATAAATGAATATTTTCTCATTTTCGGAGTGCACAGCAAAATGGAGGTTGATTATTTGAGCAGCCGGTTGCGTATTATGCCTCTGGTTTATAACTCGGCCTCAGTTACATCATCAAGATATGCTCGTACCTTCAATGGTGACAAAGGTAAACTGTGACATTTCTGCTAGTGCACAATCTACAAAATGCTGGGTTATTTTCAACCCAGCGTTCGGTCAAAAAGGCATCCAACCGTTGGGTTTTAATTTAAGCTATGTTGCGTTGTTTCAAACGAAAATGCTGGGTTGCTTTAACCCATTGTAGGGTCAAATATAAACCATTCGCCTTTTTGAATCAATGTGCACTAATTCTGCTTAGTGTTAAGAAAAGCAGACATTCATTTCAGCATCTTTATTTACATATACACGCATACATAATACAAAGCAATTAGTGACAGCTTTTCTGCTTTGTTATGGATACAAATGGATGCCAACCTCAACATAACATCAGAGATTAATGTAATCAATTACCCTTTCACCTCTTCCTATTGATCCAAAAGCCATTCAGAGGATTGAAGTCTACAAATGGAGACTCGCTGATTAATTCAATAAAACGTCTCATTGCACTGAAGAAGATCAAACCCTGGTCTCCTTACGAGAAATTACAAGCCTGACAGGAACATATGGGTATTTAACATTTAAAGCTCACATTTACTGAATGAAGGGGATGTGATTGCCTGTAACACAAAAAGAAAAATGTCTTTAATCATTTACTTACCATCATGTCATTCCAAACCTGTTTGACTGTCATCTAGAGAACACAAAAGAAGATATTTTGAAGAACGTTGGCACAGACTAACACGAAAACGAACACGGAGAGAGATTTATCAAAAAAATCTTCTTTTGTGTTCCAGAGAAAGTCATGCGGATTTTGATAGACACGAGGGTGATTCAATGAAACCATTTTCAGTTTTGGTCGAGCTATTCCTTTAAATGTTTCCCGTTTCTGTTCGTACTTTTACCTAAAAACTTTCCGGAGCGTCCCAAATCATGACAGTCCCCGAATCAGACAGACAGAAAAGTAACCAGAGGAGACGCAGCAGGCTTAGCAGAAGCGTCATGTGTGCATCGGCACCACTACCAAGCTTTAATTGGAATTCTTTTGACTCGAAATTGAACATTTCTGTGTGGCCCTTTAAGAAGCAGCACAAAAGAGAGGAAAGGAGGTAAAGAACAGACAAGAAAGGAGGGAAACACAGAAGAATATCCTCTCCACCTCTCGTCTCTTCCAGGATATTTGGTTCTAATGTCTTATCAAGACGTGACGCACGGGGTCCTCTTCCTCCGTATGAACAGGGCCTTTTTAATCCTGCGGCTGAATGGAGGCTAATAAGGAAGAGTGTGGGAACTCAAGCGTACGGTCCAATGAAGATTTGTGCTGACTGAAGAGTCTTGAGCTATGCCAGACAAGGTTTTCAACACAACAACCTATAGTGATGTAGTAAACGACTGGCTAAATGTTGAGTATTTTCAATCACTTTTAAGACCACGCTAGCATATTAATGGCATTGAAGCTAACAAACTTACAAAACTGCAATCTCGATTGAACGAGGGACACCGTTGTGGCTGTTGTGAGATGCTCTGGTCTTTATTTCTAATAAAAGAAGGTGTTTCTAATCATCTAGCAAGGATTTCTCCATGACAATGGCCGAACAAGAGGGACATAACAGGGTTACGCATGCTTGACCCGCAGACTGCCATGTAATCATCTATGCCTCTAATGAAGCCTGTGCTTTCTCATCCTCTCCGTTAAAAAAGAGGATAAGCCAATGAAAAGCCATTGATGGTCCGGACCAATAAGCCCCTCTCGCCCCTCATTCAAACATTTGCCCATTGTTAAGTGAGGTCAGGATGTTCCCCGTGGGAATGTGCGAGGTGTCGAAGATGTTAACGGAAGGCACAAACAGATTAAAACACACAGGATCAAGACCCGCGGAGCACGTACACATTTGGATTTTTGGAAATCAAATATTTTACGCAAAAAAATATACCGGTGTTTCAGCGTTCAGGCTGATTTATCTGCTCAAGTATAAAACAAACTCCAACCACCACGCTTAAAGAAATAGTTTACTCAATAATAAAAATGTTAAATAAATAAATTAAAATTAATATTATATTATGTTTACACTTTTTATAAAAATCTAAATAAAAACCTAAATATATTTTTTAATTATTATTTTAGATTATATGAATTACTATTATTAATATTAATCAAATGTATATAAATAAATCTAAAAACACCATCACTTCATGTCCATATAAATGTTGAAGCTCCAAAAATAACATCCATCCAAAAAGAAATCCAAATGACTAGGAGGTTAATAAAACTTATCAAAACGGAGGTCATTAACCATGTTAACTCCTTTGTCAAAGATTTATCATTTGGGTTTATATAGTTATTGCCAAATCAGTAATTCATAATCCAATTGTTTCTCACATTAATCGTGCCTAAACATATATGACAACTAGTCACAAGACCCACAAGAATCAATGAAATTTCAAGTTGATGTGTTGCCATATTTCAATTTCAACATTGCTAAACAAGCTCAAAATATTAATCGTTTACTTTCACATTTGACATTTTTACCCCACTAGAAATGTTTGGGATACTTTTATGATGGACGGATGGATGGATGTGCTTTTTGGAGCTTCATCCTACCTATGGACATAAAGCGACATACATTTTATTTTAACTTAATTTGTGTTCAACTAAAAAAGTCATCTGGAAATGCATGAGGGTGAATAAATTTCCCTTTTTGGGAGAACTATTCCTTTAAGACATACCAATAGTGCCTTTCAAACATTACACTCAGATGCAATGTAGTTCATTTAGCCCATTTATAACACTTGACTCTAAGCTCATTTATAACAATGGACGTTTCTCCTTTAGTGTATTCTAGTTTCGCTATATTCATAACTCCTGCGTCCAACCACGTTGATGACTAGCCGAGGGACACGTGCGCCTGCCAGGAGCATTTTATGTAAGAGATAGCTAATCTCATTACTCTGCTAGCTGGAACGTATACCAGCGTGCCACACTGCCAGCGGCAGAGAGTTCTGGCCCGTGACTGCGGCAATAATATGTGAGATGGAGAACCGGCCCCAAGATAACCTCTGCGGGTGACTTTGAATTACTCTTAAAAATATCACATCAGTGTCTATCAAGTCTATGAGGAGGAGAAACTAAAGGGTCAAAGACAAATAAGGACATGGGAGAAACAATTGTGTCGGAAATAGAGTTTAAAATACATTTGCCATATTCTTAAAATGTGAAGAATACATACTGTAAATAAATACCATAAACACATTTATATCATTTTCAACTTAACTGACTACATAAAAATTGACTATAACAATGTATATATAAAATATATATGATTGCGCAATTGGCAGAGGCTTTTATCCAAATCAATGTACAGTTAATTCGAAGTACAACCTCATTTCTAAAAAAGTTGGGACGATGTGTAAAATTTAAATAGACACATTTGAAATTTCCTTTGAACTGAAAATCAAATTCATTGACTACTTTAAAATGGTACAGTACATACAAAAAAGTACAGTTTTTTATACTATTGTGAATAAAATATGGCTTTATGAGATTTGTAAATCATTGTATTCTGTTTTTTTTAATAAAAAATATTTTTATTATATTTCTATATACTTTTACACTGATGCAACAGTCAGTTAAAAAGTAAAAAAATAACTTACGTCGAAATTCTTTGTCATTTTAAAACTGAATGTGAATCATAAAAGCAATGTCTGTATGAATCATATTTTTATACATTCTTATTAACTTGCAATATCTGGACAACCAGGCAAACATGTGTCCCACAACCGATCAAAAACTCGGAAAAAATTAAAAAGAAGCCGAACCGCACCATCTCTCACTCATGAGCAATCTCAAAGGTCAACGTTTTGGCCAGTTGCTCAGCAGTAATGCCCAGTGAGTGTGTAAAAGAGGCTGTTATTATGATCCACGCTCCGTGTCCACAATGCCCAGTCAGAACCCGGCCCAGGAGACATGCCTCACTTGTGCAGACACGCATCACTTGTGGGCTCCTATAGTGTGAAGAACACATAAAAACCATCCTGGGGGTCATACAGACCTTCTGAATGGCCTGCAGGCACTGTGACCAGGAATTTGAGACATGCACAACACAAAGTCATCAAGATACATCAAAACACCTGTGCAGAGCGCAGTCAAAGCCCCTGGCTTTTCACAGATCTATCATCTGACTCTTTCTTATGGTCTGTGTTTTTAACCTTTTCCAGTGAGTTCTTGTAAACTGGCAGCTTATTTCCTTGGAACAACATGGCTGGTGACAATTGATGTTAATGGACAAAATCGGCAAAATGGGCAAGATTCCCAATGGCAGGACGTGCATTTTTTCTCTTACTGTAAAATGACACTTCCATCCTTAAAGATTTGCAGCGATTATGTAAAACATATAAACACAAACCACACTTCTTGACAAAATCAGAAAAAAGACTTTCAGTCTGAAACAAACCAACAACTAACGGTCTTTATTAATAATCCTCTTTCACTCTTTATCGCCATCTCTGTTTAACACGTAAAACTGCAGGTTACTTTGTGTACTTATCTTTACATGTGTTGAAGTCATACTGTATAAGGTCAAACTGATATTTCCCATGAAATCAGCCCAACGGCTCAACTTATAAAGCATTATTATAAGCTTACCATTGCAAATTGGGGAACATATTTATGTACGTGCTTAATTTCGTTTCATTTTAACTACAAGAAGTTACGAATTGCAGCAGTTGAAATGAGGCTACATGTACTTGATACAGCAAAACAAAACCTTGTTTTTAAGGAAACCAAAAGTTTATTTCATCCACAACAAGACATTATTCAAAACTATTTAAATGATTTCTGCTTTCTGTTTACTAGCATTTGAGTTCCTTTGCAACTGAGACACAGTCTTTCCAACCCCAAACTAACACAGTTATACTTTCACAGCTGAATGTCTACAGGAGGCTTGTCCCATCGCATGAACAGTGGATGGTTCGGTTAAGTAAACAGTGACATAATTTCTCACTGGATCGCAATTCTCTGAAGCTTTATTTTTGCGGCACACCTCACTGACAAGTCCAGACTTGGAGTCGTGTGTCGTTTTCGCTTTGTATCTTGTTTTTCCTGACCGAGATTCACATTCTGAACACATCTGAAAAACGCACCCAGAGGGTCCGTGATTTAAACGCGTGTTGTGTTTGACAGTCATAACCTTTGCAACTTGTTTTGTAACGTTACGGGTCATACTGCAATAACATTACACGCGCCGTTGCCTAGAACGAATTCAGAAAGTCTTCAGCCCCAAGCAAAACAATGGATGTTTATGATATTGGTTGAATTTTTAACGCCAAATCGGCAGCAAGGCTTTTGTATTGCAAAAATACAGTCAGGAAAATCATACATTCAGGAAGTAAAAATGATAAGACAAAAATAAATGTCAGATAAACATGTCTTTGAATACAATCACTGTGGGACTTCGCCAGGAAAGGCAAAAGAGTATTCTTCCAAAACAATGGAAATACAAAATCGTTTTCTACACTTCTTCACTCATTAATGAATGAAGAAGAACAAAATAGGATGAGTCAGCTTCAATAAAACGCTTTTCTGAGAAATGACAGAATGTCCGATACTTTGAGATAATTACTGAATATGCTTCTATTTTGCATTCTTTGCCGAACATAGCGATACAGCATTTCTTTACAAAACTATCATTTCAATTCAGACAGTTCAAGCAAGACAGTTCTTTTGCTTTAATGAAAGAATGGCATGGACACCACAGACTCCCAAACCCTAATGCTTGGTGACTTTCATCGCACAAAGAACATCTTGTGTGCTTCAATCAAATTTTACATCCGCTGAGGTTTGCTTACATTTGTTTAATGATTCCGAAATATTGCAAAACTTTTCCTAGCTTTAAAATAATCGAAATCCAAGAGGCATTTTCTTTTCAGGATTTTCAATCAATACGGTCAACGATAAGATGCAAAAGGTCTGTCAATGACCCTCACTAGTCTCACGTCCGCAGAGCTCTCCGTCACAAACGCCAGCGGGTAGAAAAGTAGCGACTCACCATCCAAAGAGACATTGCACGGCCTTCTGCGTCGATCACCCGGTAACGTGTGTTTTACAAACCTCCAGATGTTAAATCCAAACAGGTGACCAAGCCCTGTGAGGTTCATACACGTCGTGAGTGTGTGTGCTCCAGCCCGCCTCAGCCGTGTGTGCTGAGATCTGGTCGTCTGGCCTTTGTTCTGACATATTTCCTGAGCTACATTGTTAGCCATGGAAAGGAAACGCATGCATACTCACACGCTCTCCTGCGCGATTCTCCCGGGGGACTCGATCATGGGACAACATGCAGCGCGAGGCGACATTGTTTTCTTTCCCTTTGCGTTATTCAGAGGTCAAAGTTTAACCAGTGTCTTGCACAGGCCTCCAGCTGAAGAGAAGATAGATTTTTAACATGCATGTTGATCATTGACAGAAGCCGTCTGAACAGGCTGTCAACTCCCCCTGGCTTTGTCGCGACATTATTAAAACAGGAGGCCTCGGTTATTTACGAGTTCTTCATAAGAATAAGTTATTAGTGTCTTAAACTCTAAAAGGTCAAAACCAGAGGTGTGTAAAACTCTCAGCTCTATAAAACAGACGGATTGTTTGTGCACGGAAGTAAAATAGAATCGTTTGTTTCAGATCAGGTGGTAAGACAAGGTTGAACATCACATCACATCAAGACAAGGTTGAAATTAGACAGACATCAAAATAAACAGATGGACAAGGAGGCAGACAGACACACAGACATTAAAGGGACAGTTCACCCAAAAATGAAAATTCTTTCACTATTTATTTACTCATCCTCAAGTTGTTCAAAACCTATATACATTATTTTTTTTGCTGAACACACAGGAATATATTTGGAAGAATGTCAGTAACCAAACAGATCCCATCCCCTATTTAATGCCATAGTAGGGAAAGTAAATACTATAGAAGTCAATAGGGGAAGAAATCTGTTTGGTTACTGGCATTCTTCAAAATATCTTTGTGTTCTGCAGAACAAAGACAATTGTACAGGTTTGTAACTATCTGAGTGTAATGCTGCGTTCCCACCAGACGCGAATGAAGCGTTAAGCGCGAGTGATTTAAGTCCATGCAAAGACGCGATAGGACATCACGCGTTAACCAATCAGGAGCTTGCTCTAGTAGTGACGTGATTACGACGTAGCGAGCGGAGGCAGAAATCCGAAACAACAATGGAGGACAAAATCATCGTCGCTGTATGTGGATACCCGGAGCTGTACGATACATCGTCTTACTTTTATCGAAGCAAGAATAAAAAGGATCAGCCTTACATAGCACATAAAGCGCAGCTAGGACAAAACTGCAACAGCCTGACCGATGGAGACACCGAGACAGTTATGTTTATAGATTTATTTATCAAACCTGTGAGCTCTTCTAATACATGACTTCGAGAATTAGCACAGAGGTGAATGTGTCTCGGGTCAAAGTTACAGAAAATGTCCAGAACCCAACAGGTAACAACACAATTGGACTTCAGTATAATGAATACCCATCCATGTTCAGCCGTGAATTAAATTGAATAGATAGCGTCTTGGAAACCGAAAGGGAAATAGAGGTGAGATAAAAGAGAAACGCTGGTCTTTTCTATTCACCGACCGGTAATAAATAACACGTCTGCGGTCTCGTCGCAGGTCATTCTGTGAACGTCCTCCATTAAAGGAGGCAGATTTACGCCCCCCTTGAGTGAACCGTGTTTTCATTTGGCAAAAGCTGTGTGACACGATGCCCTGAGGAGAGAACACTTAGTACCTGCCTGAATGAGTGAACGCCGCCTGCGCCAGCAGACACACACAAGCCCACCAACACACTCATCATTAATTTCCCTTGACAAAGGCAACTGTTACTGTACAAACACGGGTTTGGGATTGTTTTTAAATCATTGCTGAAGGGGCTGAAAAGGATGAAGATCCACAATCACTACCCTTGCAATCGCCGTAGCAACCAATTAGCCAGACCCTATATTACCCAGAACATCATAGCAACGAATCACTACACTAAGGCTGCTCAGTTATGAAAAGAATTATCATGTAAAAATAAATAAATTATCATGTAGAAATTAAAATGATTAATTTCAAAATGAATTATATCAAATATGTTGTAAACCTCCTAACCACTACCAGAGTCAAAATTTTGGTAAACTACATTCAATATGTCTGACGTTTTACCTCAGTTATTTTGTTTTCGCAATTGTTTGATTACCATTTATTGCACAGCCCTACAAAACAACTTAGCAACGATTTAGAAGTCCCCTATCATGCACTGAGAATACCTTAGCAACACCCTAGCAACTCAAAACTTTTTTTTAATTTTAAAAATGGGGTTTTAAATAACCACAAATAAAAATAAACACAAATGTTGTAAATTATGTGAATAAATAAATAAAAGGTCATCTTTCTTCAACATCGTTTTCTATTTCATTCTTTTGATTTTGGGATAAAATATGTCTCTATGAACATTCTTGACAAAACTGTGAGATTCACACATGATGAGCTTCAATTCAACAAAGTCTTCTTCAAAGTAAAATGAAAATAGGCGCACTCTCAGAACAAACCCGGTGCTGGTCAGCTGCGGATGTGAATCTGGGTGCTGACTCTGAACACCATGGGAAAATACACACACACACACACACACACACACACACACACACACACACACACACACACACACACACACACACACACACACACTAACACAACACAACACACCACACAACACACGCACACACACGCACACAACACACACACACCCCCCAACACCCACACACACACACAGACCGCACACACACACACGCACACAGCACAGCACACACACGCACACACACACACAACAACACACACGCACGCGCACGCACACGCACACACACACACACACACACACACACACACACACACACACACACACACACACACACACAAGCACGACAGGAAACACACCCAGAGAAAACATTCCTGCTAGACAACAAAACAACCTGATGGGGCTAACTATAGTATCCTCTGGCCCTGGCCTGTACTCTCTCTTAACTCCAGAGGAAACATTGTGGGCAGGACCACATGCCACAATACAGTCACGTAACAGTGGCTGTTAAGGGACGACATCAAAAAGATCACAGCGAACCGCAAAGATTAAACAGGCCTGTTTACACCTGATATTAACATCTGTGGCGGGCGATAGGATCAAGCACACCTGTGCAGTTTCATTAATAAAAGTGTTTAGTTAGTTACTAACAAAAAAATATTTTAACATCATAAAAATGTATTTTATATCAAGAGTTCCTATCTAACAACTAGTACTAGAGATCAAAGATCACAGGTTTGATTCCCAGGAAACAGACATACTGATAAAGAACGTTTAGGTTGAATGCACTTTGGATGCACTTTGGATAAAAGCGTCAGCCAAATGCATAAATGTAAACGCATGCAAACCAAAACAATGACTAACCGTAACAGACACGCAAACATTTGAGCGCATCACTTTGCTACACACTGTGGGAAACACCCAGCACATTGTAGTGTGAGACAATTACAGCCTCCGCATTTAGGAAACAGTAAACAGAAGCTTACGTGTGAGGAATACATAACTGCAACATTAATACATATTTAGAGAGGCTGAATAGGGGGCTCGTCTTTCCAAAACACCAAAGGGCCGAGTCAGCGACAGAATGGAGGCGTTCGTAAATATTTGTTTATAACCAGGAGTTTCAGCCCACGGTGACTTTTGTGTCATCTCTCAGGATAACCGAGGTTTGTTTGGTGAGGGGCAGTTTCCACTGTGAGGCTGCCGGGTCTTGTTAGGGATGAGATGGGTTAAGGAGGGGTCCGCTGAGGGAGCGTGTGAACCCTTTAGGGGATTAGATACTTCTGCCCCTCCTGCAGAGAGGTAAGCAATTACTGTCCTGCGGTCAGAACGGAAAGTGCGGAAAAATTCAGCACTGGAGCCCTAACAAAAATTAACTATACAAATCATAGTTTTAGACTTGTAGTAAAATCACAGTAACCGCAAATTGACTATGGTCTTACAAAAATAACCATGGTTAAGCCATGGTTATTTTTTGTGGTAAAAGTATGATAATGCAAATAACAATCAATCCGCCAAAAAAACATGGTTACTACAATTTACTATAATAAAATCATTATTTATATTCCTAAGGGAGGGACTGTGATTACGGGTATGAAAAGTAGGGCTGTCAAATGATTAATCGCATCCAGAATAAAAGTTTGTGTTAACATTATATATGTCTGTGCACTGTGCGTATTCATTTTTTATTTATAAACACGTACACATACATGTATACATATTTAGGAAATATTTGCATGTCTTTATTTATATTTTGCAATAATTAATTATTGCAAACATTATAAATGTTTATTAATTTTTATATTTTACATTTTTCTTAAATATATGCATGTATGTGTATGTTTTTATAAATACAAAATTAATATGCACAGTACACAGACACATATTACGTAAACACAAACTTTTATTCTGAATGCGATTAATCGTTTGACAGGCTTAATTAAAAGTGTCTTTTTTAGTTAAAAACAATATCAGTGAGGGAAGGTTTGGGTGGTATGACCAAATATAATTAAATTCAAAATAAGAGTGACTAAACAATATAAAAAAAACTATTACATTAAATTTCCAGTTTCAAATAATTACAATTAGATTGATTAGTGGCAAGCACGGTATGACCAAAATCATGAGGCGGAAGCCAAACACAATGATTAGCTTTCATCACATCATCTAACACAAACACAGTCAGCTTTTCTAAAAAAAACTAAAACAAATAACCGGATGTTTACCTTATAATAAACCTCAGCTTTAAACAGTCACTGAACCGTTTACAAAAGTTAAACAGCTGCAGCATGTTTTGTGTTTTTCAGAGAGAGACAATATGAAACTCAACTGACTGTAATGGTGGCACTGGTTTCCAGTAAAAACACTAAATGGGGTTACACCACACACACCAGCCTTGAATAGTGACTGTAACAATGCTTTTTGTGTTTCTTCGTTACAACAACACCTCCATCTTGTGGCCAGGGACTCATGTCTTATCCGGTCAAGCAAAACCAATAAAAAGAGGTTTTGACACTATAATATAAAAAGTGGTCACAATCCATTTTTCTCACATGTGACGCAGGTGCAATTTCTCTGCACTGTGTGAATACAAGGACTGCACAAAATATCAAAATATTGCAAATGTGAATACATAGGCATATTGCTATGGCTTGCAGTGACCGAACGATTTTACTACATCAAAAAGTTACGTAGTCAAGGTTTCAATATAGTTCACAACTTAAAGCATCAAATATCAAATCACATATTCTTAAATATCGTGCAGTTCTAGTAAGGAAAAAGGGTCTAATCATTCTTAATTTCATTAAAGCTACTCCATTCTCAGTCTGAACTGTCACATTAGAAAACTCTGACCATGGACAGAGATATTTAGACAGCCCAGTATCATGAAGACCCAAGATGATGACCCACGACACAAGAGCTACCACGAGACAACAAACTTAAAATATCTTAGTTAGTGTACATAGCGACAACCACCCAAAGCCCCTGTGCATTATGTCAGGGAGTATTTTACCCAGAACACATGAGCCTTGCTGCTGCTGGTGGATCGTCTCTAGTAGCCCAAGCAGCCGGCAGGAGGAAGGAAAGCAGGTGATTGAGATGTCTGCGATGATAAGTGTGTGGTCAGACTGCAGTGTGGGGGTGTTGTGAGTGTCTTCTGCCTGATGTCATTCACTGATCTCACAACAGATGCACATAATCATCAGCTTTCACCGCCTGCTATTCAGTCACTCCACACTTCAGTGTCATCAGCTACCGCCTGCCTGGCAGACATACACAAGTCAGCCGTGCGTGTAAAACCACACAAGGTGTAGTTCTGAGCTTTCTTCTTGCATTATGGAGTAAAAGCCAGTGGACTCGGTTGACAGACACGGCAGTTAGATGTTATATAGGTAATTTCTGTTCTGGACCTTATGAACTCTGTAACTATTCAAATATAAATAAGCTTGAGTTTTCACACCAAAAATGTCATGTTCTGAAAGATTCGCAAAAGTTCAACAGCGGCAGACTGTAACATGTATTAAATGGCAGTGAAGTGTAAAGAATATGCAGAAGTGAAATAAAGTTCTAAACTGACACAATAATTGTGATTATCAATTTGTGGTGAAAACTTTGAGCAAAATAATCATGGTTATCATTTCAACCATTATCTTACAGACCTAGTTTAATAAAGTAAGTTCAAATAAGTCTTTTACTACACACACATTTAACACATTTAAAATTTTATGCATTTGGCAAATGTTTCCGCCAAAGCTATTTACAGTTAGCTAAAGCTAAAGCTAAAACATTTCTGTTGATTAAAATAAAATAAAATAAAATACATTATTAAATATTATTAGGAAAAAATGCCGCTAGAAATGCTGCTTTAACAGTAAACGAAATACTGTAAGTTTGAGGCACTTGATTTATTAAGTGGAAATAAATAAAAACTAAAATAAATAAATGTAAAAAGGAATATGAAAAAATAAATGATAAAATGATAAATGCACTACAAATTTGCAAAAAATTACCAAAAATTACCATAAAACAAAAAAAATAAAAAACAAGTCAACATCAAAATATTAAACAACTACAATTAAATTAAAATATAAACTTAATGTATATAGATTGAAATCACTGTAAATTATTTATCATCAGTTTGTTTGTGCCCTTGGGATCAAACCCATGACCTTTTCACTAATAACATGATGCTCTGCCAATTGAGCAATAGGAACTACAAAATTTTAAGGAAAAATGTATGGATATTAAAAAATCGGTAGATATTAAAGATAATGTAAAATATAGATGTACTTTTGTTAAAGTGAACAAATTACTGCTGCACAAAAAATCAAACAGACTCGGTCTATCTCAGAAATCTCTGACTCTGATCAGAAAACAGACTAATATTGTGAAATTTAGTGTTTGCAGATCTGGATCTGAACATCAGATGAGCGTCAGTCAGTGATGAATGCACCGACACCCTCCACCTGACACATTCTATTAAAACAGCGTCTCAATACGACAGCAGAAGTCTCATCTGGTCTATCTGAATTATCATCGGCTGTAGGAAATGAAACTGCCTCGTGCGTTTGGCTCAGAGACGCATGCGTTTGAACTGAAGGTGACATTGAATTACTCTATACACCAATCTTCAGATAACAGCGAGTGTTGACACATTTATCAACGGCTACGACCTTCACCAGAAAAAAAATGTCGAGATGATTCTGCGTAAAATAATTTTTATCAGACTTTTATCAATTAGAGAATGTATTTCTCTTTCTTATCTTTATAGTTTACATAAAAGCACATTAAAAATGGTCAGATTAAAGTGGCACGCAGATGTCAATATATGCACCCGAATATGTGCAAAATAGACGCTCTAAAAAAAAGCAATGCCTTCTTCAAAACAATTACTTTATTTTCCTAGACCTTTTGGCTGAACTCCGGACAGTTTATAGCCAGCGGCAAAACCATCTGAGACACAAAGGGAACAATCTTACGCCTTGACTATCTTGAGCACCAAAAGGCACATTATTAAAAAGCTTGTCATGTCCTGAGAGAACTCACAATTGGACAATACATCGCTTTGTTCTGTAAACAAATTGCGCTATGTGAACGTGACATCTCCCTTGAATATATGGGATAGAAAGTCAAGCTGGAGTCTACAGCCATGCCAATCCCTAAAGGTGCCACACCAGTTCAGATTTGCTGGTTCACCAGTCAGCAACTAATTCTGGTCTTTGTAACAGGCGGCATTGTGTTTTATTTTACATTTGATCAAGGGTGGGCTTTTAAAACACTGGATTAACAATATGCATCCCAGGCCTGGAGAGATTATGCGGGTACCTGCTGCTATGCAGTTGGGAATCAAAGTTGTTCACGTGGAAATTTCTAGGAACTGGGTCTGAGCTTGACATTCTTGAAACACCTACGGTCCATTGAAACATGAGCAAAATGAAGAACATTTGGATTAGATTCCTTGGAATTTCTTACAGTCCACTAGCACTCGGAATTGCATTGTAAAAAAATCCACTTACACGGAATGTGGAAGTGTGCAAGCCTATCCTTTAAAAACAGTCAGAGCAAGTCAACTACCATTATCTGCCTTGGCTTGTTACAACATTTGGTGTGAAATGGAAAGAAAAAAACGTCTTTCTTCCTGTGTGTATTCAGAGTAAATGCCGCATGTCAGACAGAGGGATATATTACGATCCCATAAAAAAATCAACCTTCGCCAGGAAGCCAACCTAAATGGCTCTGCCCCATCAATTACACAAGTTCATAGAACTAGATGATCGCTAACACCATCTAAGCACCATATGAATCCAAATGTGAATCAAACCACCCTGTCCATCACCCCAAAATCCTCAGAGAAGCCACAAAAGGAGACGAGCAAGACGTTGTAGGAGTTCCCGGTTGCCAAGTGCGATTGACACGATTCTTTGCCAAGTATTAGCAAACCGACAAGAAAATCCCTCTGGCAGAAAAGTGTCAACAAAAATCCGACATAAAAGCCACATTCATCAACAGACAAAGACGGCGATGTGGACGGAAACGGGTGCACTGCGTAGATTCACATTTTGTCCGGTCATGGGCCAAAAGAGGTGTTTAAGTTAGACAAGCCGTGTTATACCCCACAAAGAGAGCACGCAAGCGGAACTCTGGGAAAAATACAGTCGCCTTTAACCCTTAATCTATCATGTAGACAGTCATCTCATCCTCAAAGCGATGCCCGCGCTGTATTAAAGTAGCTTTAAGTGACTGTATTAAAGTCTTTTGTTTGCCATTATCTTCTGTTGACAGAGTCTTTGTGAAAGAGTCTCTGCATCAGTGGATCTGAAACGTTCACAAAGCCTCCGAACCAAATATCTGACCGGCCTATTCACAACCTACACACAGTGCCTCACACATCACTTCCCAAAGACAAATTTTCTGTCTTCAATGAACAAAAATGATATAGCGTGAATCCCTTTCTCAGGTTTCAGATTGTCAAGATTTTGACGTCGAGCAAACTGTAATTTTCGAAGTCTTAAGCCAAGCGTGAGCATTGGGAAATTGGAAAAATGATATCCTGGTGTCATTCGCGCAGGTCTTCAGTGATGGAATGAAGTAATCTGAAACGCGCAGTGCTTTGTGTTGGCATTCTTTACACCTGTTTTACTCTTTTGGCAACTTAATCATCACCCACTCATGTAACAATAGCACATGTACGTTGTCATGCTCTAATCTAAAAGTCAGCAAAGGCTTATAGGATCTTAGAAGCAATTTAATGAAACACTACCCGACGCCTATTATGTTTTGCTTTAGACATTAACACAATTACGTTTCCATTCTAAAAAACGCAGTTGTGTGAAAACCCTAGTGTTCTTGTTTGGCTTGGCCGGCATCTATTTAAAGACAGAAGCCTTCAACGGTCTTGCTGATTCTCAGTCCAAAAATCTTGTTTTCTCACGATTGAGTGTCAGGTGAAGCAAGTTGTCTTTGCCCAAGTTGACCATATCTAAGGATCCCTTTCATTGGAATTCTCACAGGTGTGTGTGACTTCTGTTGAAATGACCAGACAGAGGTACAGTAGCACAGAGTACGTTTACACGACAACGATGGAGTAGAAAACGGATAAGATTTTCCTTCGCGTTATATAAAAGCGTTCACATACACACGACACCGTTGTCAAGACGATCTTCGTTTACATGGATCCGCAAAAACGAGTAAAAACGCTGTATTGCACATGCCAGGCCAGTGGATGGCGATGTCACTTTCTAAAGAAACACTACCTGCCTGCGCAGTTTACACTGAGGCGATAACGCAATCATTTTTAAAAACTTGTTTCCAAAAGTTTGCGTTTTCATTCCTCCAAAACACCATTGGCGTATAAACGAACAGCCAAAAATGAAAAACCTTTTCCGTTTTTAGTTCAAACGGTCTCTAAAATTCAACGCTCAAACTAGAATGGGAATCAAAAGATCCCTGAAGTGCACTTTATCATGCCGTTGGCTACATAGTCATCTCAATAGGTTTTGGAACAAACCCTATGCATCAAGAGGAAATGCACATCTAACCCGACTTAAACACTGTCTAGATCACAGAAAACTTTACAATGAAACAGCGAGACAGGTACGAGCTTGACCTCAAAAATCGCAATCTTAACTTGAACAAATATTGCTGTGGAAGAACAGATAACCTCAGGTAACCGAGTACGCACAAGCACAAAGAATGACTTTCAGCGTATGCGGTTGTGGGGTTCTCTAAAAGTCAGCCAGGGGTCAGATATAGTTCCTGACACATTGATACTTTCATTAAAGGATGGAGGGAGCGGATCAGAGGTCACTTGCAGGAGTTGCCGTAGAGACCGCTCACAGAGGCCGCACTGTTTTCTGCTGGCCAGCAGGAGACTGGAATGTTGGGCGGGATTGGGGCTCACTTTCACTGCACCACATACCTTACCAGATAATTACATAGCGGAGGCGGGGGGGCTACATTGCCGGCGGTCTGTCAAATGCAAACGACGCGGCACGGTGTCTGACAGACCTGCTGCTGTTCTGCCAATGCACATGCTCAGGAAGTGACACGTCGTTTGATTGAGTGACTCGGTGAGTATGAGCCATGTTGCGAACTCTCGCTATATCTAATGAACAATATTCCTTCATCCTCCTGTCATTCAAAACCTGACTGACTTTCTTTCTTCTGCAGAACACAAAAGATATTTAGAAGATATTTGGAAGAACATTGGTAACTAAACATGACCCCTATTGACAATTGTATTGGACACAAAACCATCGAGACATTTCTCAAAATATTTGTTGTGTTGGACAAAAGAAAGAGTCATATTCAGGTTCTGAATCACATGTGGGTGAATACATGACCATTTTCATTCTTATGTAAACTATCACTTGCTGGTTTTCAACATTACTTTTAAAAGCACCATGGATACAAGTAGAACACTATACTTAATTCTTCTGGTTTCATCTAGAAAATCACTTTGAACTTCCAACTGTTCAAGGCTTGAATAGAATAAATTTCATTGTTTTTTGGCCACCATCCTAACTCTTCTCTGCCCTTTGGAACAGACCAAGAAAACACTGTCACAATGGAAAGTTTCTGATCAAACAAGCAAACAATATTTTACATGGCCTTAACTCAACACACACATTTAAAGGGCCAGAATTAAAGGGATACTTTACTACCAAATCAAAATTTCCCCATGTTTTACTCCGCCTAACTGAATCTTAACTGAATATGGTTTTCTTCTTGAAAAAGAATGCAGTCAGAGTTATAATACGTATCATTTTACTTCAAAGCGGTAGAATGGGAGTGAATGGGTGTTGACTTTTTGAAGCTCCAAAAACTGCAATCAAAGAACTGCTCGACACTGCTCTGTAGTCTTAAGTGATAGTTCACCCAAAAATGTAAATTCTGTCATCATTTACTCATCCTCATGTAATTTCATACCTGTATTAATTACTGTGTTCTGATAAACACAGAGAATGATATTTGGAAGAATGTTAGCAATTCAATCCAAAATCATTGACTACCATAGTAGGAAAAATTTAAATGGTAGTTTCTTTTCCTACATTCTTCAAAATATCTATAATATCTATAAAATATATGCAATATTTTTTTCCTACTATGGTAGTGGATGATGTCCCAGAACTGAGAATAGCTAACATTCTTCCAAATAGCTTTCTTTGTGTTCAACAGAACAAAAAAAGTTATACAGGGTTGGAACAACATGAATGATGACAGAATTTCCATTTCTGGGTGAACTATCCCATTAATAAAGGTCTTCTGAAGTGAATCGATGCGTTTGTTTAAGAGAAATATCCAAATTGAGAGCACTATTAACGTTGATGTCTAGCTTCAGTCACCGGCAGATGACGCAGGCACGTCGTAAGTTCCGGTGACAAACGCTGCATTTTCATTTTGTTCCAATAGGATAGCGTCTACTCTGGCAGGAGCTTTCGTCACCGTCATTTGCCGGAAAAACAAGCCTCTGGTTCACGCGCATTCGAGAGATGACGGAAGCTAGACATCAACATTAATAGCGCTGTCAATATGGATTTTCTCTTAAACAAACTTATCGATTCGCTTCAGAAGACCTTTGTTAAGACCACGGAGCCGTGTCGAGCAGTTCTTTGATCGATGGATGCACTTTTTGGAGCTTCCCATTCTACCACTTGAAAGTAAAATAATATGTGGTATTATAACTCTGACTGCCTTATTCTTCAAGAATAAAACCATATTCAGTTAGGATGCCTTGAGGGTGAGCAAAACATGGGGAAATGTTGATTTGCTAGTAAAGTATCCCTTTAAATGTGGCTACTACTACACTACTAAACACAAGTTTCTCATACATAAGGTATTTTACATGCCTCATGACATCCCTCGACCAAAACATATTTACAGTTAAAATGTACAAAAGTGACTATAAATTGTTTTTCCTGGTGTCATGGTAGCAAATGCATTAACTAATATTAACAAATGAGACATTAAAGTGTTCCTAGGTCTGGTTTCCTGCCTTTTTCTTCCTTGCAGGGTTAAAGCATGGCATGCTAGTCTGCAAATAAGAGAGAACTGAAATACAGGTGTTACACAACATCTGCGTTCTTCAGAAAAGCACTTCGCCGAACAGGGGAGGCTTCCTTTCTCGCCCAAAATCTACCACACCTGAATCTGCAAAACAAGTCAATCCAACACAAGCCGTAGCACCTGGGGCAGTAAAAAAAGCTTTAACTGAACTTGAGAGTCAATCCCAATGTCATAGCATGAGAAAGACCTTAAACCGGGTGTATGTGATTTAAGTGAACTGTTTCTGTGCTCCTATTTGTTCTTCATTAGATGGGCACTGGCAGAACACCCTCTGAAGATTTATCAAAAAAGCTTTTAATGGGTCATTGTGAGCACCTCTAATTTTGGACGCTGAAGGAAGCAATACAATCACTAGAATCGTCTTTAAAATTGTGTAAAAAATAGTACAGTGTGTGCCCGGCTTTCAGGGATCAGAGAACCGTGATGGCTGCCTTTGATCTTCCAAGACTAGGTGTAGTTAGAGGCTAGGGGTGTGTATTTTATGAAGATGGGTCTAAAAATAAAGAGAAGGCATTCATCTCGAGGAACAAACATGACCTTGGCCAAAACGTCTGACGTGAGAGCCAGCAAAAAAGGGGGCGGGGCGGGGCGTTGCAGGAGATGACTTTAACCGGCACATGTTTCTACACCTGACTGGCTGTGTTTTTCACTCAGGAACCCTTTGTGTCCCGCACAATCGCTCTGTGATAGCACAAAGGCCCGCGCAGCCGTGTGTGGAATGACTGAACGGCGTCGTAGGGGAGGGAAAGCCGCCCCCTTTGAAGCCTGCGCAGCAGTCAGACAGAAATACAGCGAGTGTGCGCCGAGATAAGACCAAAACACTGAGCTGACTGTCTGACAGAGGGAATGTGATTCAGCCAGGTGCTGACAGATCATCCAGAATATCTATGCGAGAGAAGAATGATGTATAAAAACAGCTTCACGACATCTAACAATGCATGTCATAAAATGAGGCATAATTAATACAAAAAGTTCAAATACAAATTCTGACATTATTCGGTCACTCATGTCATTGCAATGCAATACTTTTTTTCATTGTTGTTATAAATAATTATTACTAGATCAAAATGTAAACAAACTTGAAAAAATGAAACTGAAATTTAAATATTTATTTCTATTTTATTATAGACGGTTTCATAAACAAAGGTTATGTGGCCCAAACTTAACTTCTGGTAGACCTCTGCAAAGAATCAATAACTGTTGAGTAGTTTTTCATTTAAATTTAATACAATAAAATTTGAATATTAATTAATATTAATATAATTTAAATATAAAAAAATGATTACAAGGCACTAGCCAGACCGATAACCAAACACAGACCAGGGGGTAACTTTAGGCCAGGCGCGTGCATCCAATTAAATCGTCTATATAAACATGTTTATTATATAAATATTTATTTCCAAAATATTTTTTAAAAAATGTAAAAGCTTGTTTTAGAATAGGTAGGTAGGTAGTTGACAAATAAACCATGTCCTATGGTGTCCTATGGCGTGACAGCAAAAATGTAGAAAACAAACTGTTCATAATATATTATTTAAATAATTAATATTTATAATATAAAATAACATAAGACAGATTTATCTTCATTGTTAGTTCTAAATTTTTGCTGTCACACCATAGGACACGTGTATGGTTTATTTGTCAACTACCCAACTAAGTCAATAAAAATGAAAAAGTTCTGTCTATTTTATGTAAAATTTTAGTTTTAAGAAAGGACTTAAGAAAGCAAAACCATAAGACTGAATTTCTTAAAGCAGTAAAAGTATGAAAGCATTATATACATTGACACATGTTGGAAACTCAACCAATTAAACTAAACAGATGTCATTTGTCAAATAAACTGTCATCGCTTTACAATACATTGACAAAACGCAAATTGTTTGTATCATAATATATCATGCCACTGTATATTGGAATATTGGGCAAGTCTGATGACAGATGGAGAGAGTGTCTGAAACTTGTTTGAAAACAGTCATTATTTCTGCTGTTCTGCTTGGTGCCACTTTAACACAGCCACGCAAAACAACTGCATAAATAAACTCTTGCAGACAGGAAGCACATTAAGACATCAAAGATCCCTAGAGATGCAAAAATATTCCAAAGAAGATCAAACCGCCAGGTATTTCTGTCTTGCTAATGCAAACTTTGTTGATTACTCAAGATCAAGCACCTTTTCATAACGCCAACACAGCCCCAGGATTCATAAACTCAGTCAAATCACAACACATAAGACCTCACATTTTTGTCCGGACAAGTTAATAAACTAGAAAGTGTTGGGCGTAACTCGATGTGCCCAATTAAGGGAGCGGTTCTCTATTACCCTGGTTTAAAGTAGGTTAAGTGCCCTTGTTCTGTGCTCTTACAAGTGTTCTAAACACCAACTACCCAGAGTTTTACCCTACAGAGCTACCTGCTGCAGGTAACTGTTTTTCACTCCCCTGCAAATCCCTGGAATTTCCACCTCCCCTTTGCTGTCAGTCTATCCCCCAACCCTGTCTATTCCCACCACAGAGCCGTCTGCTTGATTTATTCCCACCTACTTCTGTTATACAACTCTGAGCTCTTCCATCGTCTCATTCAAAACACGTGGATTTATTCATCTACTTATTTTAAACATTCTCATGCGCAAACGAATGCACATTACAAGTGAAGTAATCATATCATGCAAGGCAGATATCTGAATATCTCCTGTAACTTATAGGACTACATTTTTGCATCTGTTTTTCTCAGTTCCTGCAATGCCTGAATTTCCCCTCAGAGAAAAGCTTGTTATCTTATTTTAAATTAAATTGAATTAAAATGATAATTACATGCAGGATCACTAAATAGATTTTTATGCAAATGTTTTAAAAATGCAGCAGCACTGGTCTCTAGACTAGACGTTAAAAGTTCTGGCTAGTATTTATCTTCAAAATAAAACTTTCATCTTCTAAAAATAAATGCACGTTGCTCTCATGATCTGAATGCCCAATTAAAGTTAAAGGAACAGTACCAGGGGCCTCATTTATAACCGTTGCGTACGCACAAAACATGCCCTGAAAGAGGCGTACGCCACTTCCCACGCAAAAGATGGGATTTATAAAAACATGTGCGCACCTGCACGCAAACTCTGACCCATGCGTACGCACATTCTGGAGACAAGGGGTGACACAAATGGTGAGTTAGTGAACTTAGATTGCAGAAACTAAGATTGATAAAAACAATTATAAGCATTAATGCCTCACACACATTTAATTTGACTTCATATCTGTTAAAGATCCACATTATCATGAAGATTAAATCTGCAGTTATTTACGCTTGTATTGAGTGATAACTGTTTCATGCACCTTCTTGTAAAATCCAACTCAAATCTTAAATAAAAATTCAATCTAAATATTTAATCAGCGCTGTCTCACCAACACACTATGAGCACATGAGGAGATGATGATCTGACTGAATAGGGACAGCATCAAATATGATAACCGCAGAACACAGTGTAAATAAATACTAAATATATTTTCCTTAAATACTGTGCATAATCATCGAATGTCAAAGTCTGAAAATTCAGCCATTAAGCTCTCGCACAATCGTTTCTCTTTATGTTCTCGTTGTCAGTTTTAACTATGTTCTTAACAAAACCGGAATGAAGAAACATTCGCCTTTTACAATTATGTCTTCAAATGTTATCTCAGATGAAGGACACCACTAATTAATGAGGTGATTTTAATGAGGTGTTAATGATCAGTCTAAATGCTGTAAACATTTAAAGGCTGCAGAGACTTTCTTTGGCTTTAATATTATAACAATTATTAATTTGGAAATCTCAGTGAATCTCATGTGTGGACATTTGTGATTTCGTTGCAGAGATAAATGATGGGATCGGGTGTTTTCGGCAGTTTTACATCATTTGTTGTTATTTTTCTATGGCATCTGACTGCGGTTGGACCCGGAAACGGTACAGTATATGTCCATTATTTTATTTTAGAGCAACTATGTTCCAAAAGTTTGTCCTTTGGTGCTCTGTTGAGAATATTCCTTTAAAACACTCGACGGACATCAGAGATTGCTAAACACTACAGAGGCAAAACTCAGTAGCTTTACAGACCAAGAAACCAGTGCTGATGAAAGATAAACATTCCCATCATAACTTATAAAAAACATAGGCCCTATATACTGTATGATCACCCTAAAATATATTGGGGTGAGCCAGGTTTAGAAGCCAATGTCACAATGGCACCAAAAGGAAAAAGCATACAGCATCAGAATAAAGGTCTTCAACAACATTCCTCTTAGAAAGCTGGTCCTCCGCCTGAGAGCAAAGCAACAATGCAGACCTTGTTGCTCGAGTCTTCCTGCCCTAAGTTACGCCCTGACTGACCTTCTAAATCTGACCCCACCGCCCAGCGAAAGGCCACCCATCACAAGGGTCCCATTTCAGCCATCTTCAAGAAGCAGATACACTTGTCAAACTGGTTAGTAGTTTTGCAACCGGACAGAACATTATCCTATAATAACACAATACGCAATAAAACAGAATTTGTTAAGACTTAAATCTATAGGCCTACTAGTATGGGGTAGCTGACAAATATACTGTACATGTGCCCTATGGTTTGACATTTAGAAAACAAACTGTTAATAATATATTATTCCATTATTACTTAGATGTATAATAAAATAGCATAAGAGGGATTTATCTTCATTGTTAGGTTTTTTTCAAAAATGTTCATAGGACACATTTACACATTTATTTGTCAACTATCCATAGATTTATAAACTGAGGCATGAGGTCAGAATGCACAAATCTCAATGTATATTCTGAATTAAACCAATCAATAGCAATAACTCATCTGTCAACACCAAACAAGGCACTGCCCACATCCCAAAGTGTATCGTTCTTTATTGACTAAACATTGCAGAAAAAGCAGCTCAGAAATGCCCTGCATAGGTTCAAAGCATCCCAGGATGCACCCGATGAGGGCAGAGTTGTAGCCTGATCTGGGGAACTGGTGACTACTTTAAGTGAGCTAAAATATGAGATACTGTAGATTTTATTATGGTCACTACATAATCCCCATAGCTCAACTGGTGTCATTTCAGGCGTTTTTATTTTACACTATTCCAAAGCGTGAAAATAATAAAAAGAACGTGTAGGTGTGTCAAAACATTTGACTACTAGTGCATCTACTATTTTTCACACAGCAAATCATGTTACTTGTACGATCGACTGATTCGTTTTCTCAAATAAAAGCTGAACTCCCTTCTAACTGCTTCGACAAGATCAAACGCTTTCTTAATCACACGCGCGTCTTACCTTAGACAAGAGCCTGTTTTCTTTCTTCTTCTCCACATGTTGATCCAACGGCATCTGCAGAAAATCTTCTTCACAACAGATGAAGCTCACGGTGCATCCCATCCAGACAGGTTTAGATGAGAACTATAACGACCCATTCAACGCGAACTTTACAACGACGAATCCTCCTGAAGGTAAGCGCGCCAGGTAAGAGCTCCTCTGATGTGTTGTTTTGCCCGAGAGCTAGTACAGTTACACTGGCTACAAGTCAGTCCACGCGTCTATTTAAACTATCCGAGTCTGTGCGAACTTGAACGCGAACGATGATCGTTTTCCCTCAGAAATCCCATTCATAATCCCGCAGCAGCGCGTTCCCGCTGTGAAGAAACAGGAAGAATTGGAGTGCGAGAGGGAAAAGTTGGAAATCTGGGATGTGTAACTCCACACTCCTTCCAGAACATGCGACTGGCGCTGAGTGGAAACACGCTGCGCTACATTGCAGCACTGTAACATTTATACTGTAACAACACTAACATTGTAACAATGTAACACGCGAAACGTATATTTCATCAAAGTGACGCGTAGAGTTCTTAAACGTGCATCAGAAATGAAGGCACGTGCATTGTACGTCAGATTTAAAGTGTTAAATCTGTAAGCATACCTGACAACAACTGTATTTCCCAAATTATTGATTATAACTTCCCATAAAAAGTAAAGTTTACCATGTGAAGGTTGATTTTACGCAGCGTCTCAGCGCTTAAACGGTACTGTGGTTTAACCAATAGTGTGAGTCTGGGGCGGGGCGATCTGTTTGTCCGACCTATGACACACAGAGGGAGTGTTCAGATGTGTCCATTCATCTTTCTAGGCCCTGTAATGATCAACTTTCACGCGTTTTTTTAACGTTTAGTCAAGGCTTTGTCAAGCCGATATCAAAGTGTATCTGTCCTTTTCTTGTTATCAGTGAAGTAAAGTCGTAAACGGCGAGAACAAAGCTTACAATCAGCAGGTGTTTACCTACAGTTACTGATCCATCACAGATCCAGGTATTGTTTTCATGATACGAAAGCTTCAGAGGCTGGAATATTAGTGTGCATTGAAGCTGAATGTGCCATTTGTGATGAGGGGTTTGAATGTTTTCCAAGCCCAGTAATGTTAGCAAAAATAACCAGAACAAATAGTGAACAGTTCTCAGGGAAGAATTTAATTTAGCCCACAAGACTTTGTTTAGTATTGGGGATGAGAAAGCTGCATTGAGACTTAACATTTAGCACAATTCTAAATGTACAATCTGTAGCTTGTGCGTAATGTTTGTTGCTATTTGTACATTATATCTAACTGTATTCTGCACTGTCTGGAGCGCTCAGGATTTCACTCACCTCTGTACACGTGCTGTTGGTGATGGGACTATAAACGTGATTTCTTCCTCAGAAAAGACTTTTGTGTTATTTATAGCTAACATTAATCGCAGTGTCTACTAAAGTGGTCTGAAATGAAAAAAAAACAGTGTTGTGATTAAAGGGGTCATATGGCGCGAATACGTGTTTTTCTGTGTCTTTGGTGTGTTATAAGTTGCCCATGCATGTATTAGACACGTAAAATTGCAAAAATTAAACTGTGGGAACAAAAGATGCGTTCTATCTAAAAGCGAATGCTCACCCAGACCTGCCTGAAACGCCTCGTGTAACCACACCCCCACAAATCTACGTCAGTTCGTGGTATGATTTGACTAAGACCGTCCAAATGTATACGCAAGTAAGGTGGGCGTACCTGTCAGTACAATTGTTTTTGGAACCTGATGTTCCAAATATGGTAAGAGGCGTTACATTTACATCACACGCTTGCAGTATTCGACCAATCACTACACACTGATTAACTGGCCAATCACAGCACACCTCGCTTTTCAGAGCGGTGAGCTTTGTAAAAAATCTGCACGTTTCAGAGAGGCGGGGCAAAGAGGAGATACAAACATGCACGGTATGTGGAAAATACAGCATTTTTAACCTTAACCTTAAAACAAACCATAATATTCGTTTTAGCCGTGTCATATGACCCCTTTAAAAAGTGTGTTCCTGGATCGCCTTTAGAGCCCTTTTTTAATTGCACTTAGGGATTGAAATTGTCCATTGAATCAGTACATCAGTGATTCAACAGAAAGAAAGTAGTCCGTGTGAAAGCTTTTATCCATAAAGGCTGGACACATACTCATTTTACATCTGGCAGCCCAAGTGCCCAATTTGTTTTCTGTTGTATTAAACTTTGGTTGTTCAGGCCAGTAGGCTAAATTGCATTGACTGATAAGAAGTAGCTTAAATAATGACTTCCTTCCTCAGACTTCTTATGAATTCTGAATTGTTTTGGTTTTGCAGTGGGAGTTATTCTTTGACTTTTATTTTGTGTTTGATGTGTCGTCATTTCTTTCGCTGGTAATTTGAAAGGTCAAAAATCAAGAAGGTTTAGTCCTCTTTATACTTCTAAGTCCAAAATATAAGAAATGCTATTCATTCTTAGACCTGACGGGTAATGTCTCTTCTGTATGATTCAGTTAATGTCAATAGACTGATTCTAGGACAAAACTCATTTTTGTAAATTGACATACAGTAGTCACTCGGTTGGTTTGATGATTTCAACCAGAGACACACAACAAGTAACAGGACTGAATTTTTTTCACTTCTAGTATTTTTTGGATTCCCAAGCTCTACATAGTACTCTGATCATTTAAAGGTTTATTTTTGTTAATGAAATGTGTGACATTTTTCAGTATGTAGGCCTACATGCTGGAGTAAAGAATGAACATGGTCATGATTCTATTATTAAAGGTTACGTTTTGGAGAAAGTGTCAATTTTTTAAGAAGAGCCCAAAATTCTACGAGTTCTTTCAGAGGCATTACAAACAACTCACTGTCTTTGCAATGTGTCATGTTTGTAGATCTCATGCTGTGACATTGGTTGTCTGTTTTTCTCTTCTGCTGTTGGCAATTTTGAGGACATTTAGCGTATTAGCGCAGAGGTGGGATGGCACGTAATGAAGGATAACTACATTAGTGCCGCAATAGCCAAGGTCAAAGATCAAAGGGCCTCTCTCGATTCATTACACAGCCCAATTTGTCTTCGTCCTTTTCCTGTTGACCATTGAATCCATTAGTATTCAGCTCGGCTGAGGAAGAGAGTGAGAGTAATGACACTGAGATAATTGAGATTATTTTAAACCGGTCTTCTTTTTCCTCGCGTGGTTATCTAAGGCAGATGTATATACAGTACTTTTTTCCGAAATAATCATCCTTAAACATTATCATTAGTGCATCAATGAATGAAACATATGCTTTTGTATTTGATTTTCTAGAGATTCAAAAATCTTTCATACGAAGACAGTTCATAAAAATGCCATAAAATTGGTCTGTATGATTTAAGTGCTATATGATGGTGCTTGACAGCTGTGGTCTCTTTGTATTATCTTTTTATTGAAAAAAATATTGAAAGACTCTTTAAAATACTTCCTTTTCAATGGAAAATATGACAGCATACTGTAGACATTTGCACCCTTAAAATGCTTATCGAACGCTTTGATACACTTTACTTTCCTTACGGGATCTTAAGGATTGGCTATGAAAACATTCCCGATTCACAGAACCAGCATCCATGGGAACCAGCTGTATGATGAAAGCTCTTTATTATCTTTATTGTCATCTTTATAGGCAAAGTGCCGAAGTGTTGTTACTTTAAATGAGTCCTGGCATATCTAAGATTTTATAATTAGTTTCAATAGAGTTTTTAATAATGTGTGTCTCAGCTTCACATACAGTACCACCCATAACCCAGCCACTGTCTATTCAAGAGCATTAGTCGCATATTTCAAACAACAAAACTAGGTGTTCCTGCTATCAAATCTTTGAAATATATTTAGACATGTTTCGTGCATGTGTTTTTGAGCGAGAGAGAAACATGCATGTTTTCAAAGCAGCGGAGGTGTACCGTAGATGAATCTTCACATTCCACAACTTGAAAGTAATCTTTTGGTCTGGTCTCTAAAAAATCGACAGTCTGAAATTCTAGTGTTGTTGTTTTCTGTAGTTTGCCATGCTCATTGCCAAGAAGCACACCTGAAATTGCACCATAAATCTGAAAGCTATATCAAGATGCAACATAAATGAATCATTACTTGGAGAAATTGACAATACAGAGTGTATCTTTTGTTTTTTGCCTCAATGTTTGCATTTGTTCTTTTGTACCTTCCAGGGCTTTTATCTTTTATGTTCCAGATGAAAGGCGTCTTGGGAGGCCAAGACGCAGCCCTGTCAGATGTGTGTTGTCTTGGCACAGCCCTGGTTCTGTGTGTGGAGCAAAGCCGCTGTTGATACATGTGGGAGAAAAAAAATGATGCACAAATTGCATTACAGTTGTTTCTCAAATGCTTTTGGATTGATCCACAGAAATGCATGATGTAATTTGATCTAATTGGCTTAATGATCAATTGGTTTATTGTTGAAAAAGCAAATGTAAACATTACATATAAGGAAAAGTAGAGTAGAGTAGAGTAGAGTAGAGTAGAATAGAGTAGAGTAGAGTACAATACAATACAATACAATACAATACAATACAATAGAGTGATAAATTATAAATTGGTTTATTGTTGAAAAAGCAAATGTAAACATTACATATAAGGAAAAGTTATTTGAATAGAATAGAATAGAATAGAAATGTATAGTCATTGTTCAGAAAAAAAACAATACAATAGTGTTCAGCTCCTCAGAATAACAGCAAACATAAGCCCAACATCAGATTTATTTCTATAGTGATTTTCACAGCTTTGAATTGTTGCAAAGAAACTTTACAAAAACATTTCAGCAGTATAAAGACATAAGGGAAACAGTATAAAAATAAGGAAGTCAACAGGAAAATGGTATTAAGATTAAGATTTGTGTATATATCAAATGTAGTGTATATTTTATTTAGGATTAAAAAATTAGGATTCTGTTGCATAGTCACATAGTGGACAGATTTTATTCCTGTTTTAATTCACACCAAATACAAAGTCACCCTCATGCTGTCACTAAAATATTGAGATGCATAGAGTTTCTTTTTCATGGAGAATTATTTTTCATTAATCAAAACTGGATCGTAACCTGCAGGAGGTTATAAGACCCCCTCCCTCTATAGACCCATTGGACAGAATAAAAGAACACAGAAAGGTGATACATACTTTACCGCTGAATGACATGCAGTCATCTGAGATATTAATTTGCTGTGATTATTATGCTGCACATTATTTTGTAAAAGAACATCCTCAAATTACAGAATGCCCTAAAATCATTCCCTGACCACAATACCCAATATGTGCTTTGTCCTACTACATCAAACGTCTTTGTTGAGGAAGCGTCACGAGGTTATCGCTGTTAGTCCTGCAGGCGATATTCTGTTTTCACAGATGAACCGACAGAGACAGAAAATTAAGCTTTATTGCGCGGAAAATCCTTTCATTTCTATGACATGTTTTGGGAAGGTTAGGCTGCCAGGCTTTATGTCGGATTGTTGATCTTTGTGTGCATTCTTTTGCCAGACTTTTCCAAGAGATGGTAATGCAACAGCAGTGCAGAACGGCAGGCCTTATCATGTTTTGTTTTATGTTGGGGTGTCGAGCAGACGGCACTTACATTTTTCAGTCCTGCTCGCTTCGTTTTCCTATTCTCTGTTAAATCACCTTGGAATGGGAGATAACATGTGTATCAGTGGGTATCAGGGGTGTGTGCCAATTTAATTGAGGAATGGCTCATTGGACTTGCTTATTTGTTTTTTAAAAGGTTCCAGCACACTGATATGAAGTCCCACAATGCACTCTTTTGAATGAGGATACTTTTGAATGAGGATAATTTGTTAATGTGGCCCAAAAAGGCTAGAAAGCATTTTATCCTTTCAAGTAAACCAGCCACAAGAGAAACATCTCAATGCTAATCTTAAAGGGATAGCTCACCCGAAAATAAAATTCTGTCATCATTTACTCACCCTCTTGTCATTTTAAACCTCTTCTAGAGAACACAAAAGAAGACATTTGAAAGAATGTTGGTAACCAAACAACGGCGGTACTTATTCACTTCTATTCTATGGACAAAATGAAGCATATCTCAAGAATACAACACAAACGTGTTTCTTAAAGGAACAGTTCAGCCAAAAATGAAAAAGGTCTGTCATCATTTACTCACCCTCGAGTTATTCCAAATCTGTATACATTGCTTTGCTCTGTTGAACACAAAAGAAGATATTTTGAAGAATGTAGGAAAGCAAACATTTCTGGGGCACTTTTGACTACCATTGTAAGTCTTCCAAATATATTTCTCTGTGTTCATCAGAACAAAGAAATGTATACAGAATTGGAACAACTCGAGGGTGAGTAAATGAAGACAGGATTTTTTTTTGGGTGAACTGTGTGCCCGTGTTTTCATAAAACCTCATAAGATGTCATCACATATAATAAGTAATGAAATACTCCTGCAGTTCTAAAGTCGTTAAAATAAACATTGTTTTTTCTTGCAGATTAAACCATACGCCTGTACTCCGAGCCAATCTCTCCTGTGCTATAATCCAACACCGACAGCAACTTCGAGATTCCCAAAAAAATGCCCATCGTCAGCGCTCCTGGGGGCCACAAAAGGTCTCTGTGAGACAGATCTGGGGTCAGACCGGTGCTGCTTTCATGTCTGGAGACTCTTTCGGTCACTTAAATCCACTGGTGCTGAGAGGGGACGTCTGTGCGCTGCTCGACCTGCTCAACATTCCCAGGCTGCTATTCGATACAGAGGTGAATCAGAACATCCCAGAGCTGATGACTAAATTACATTGAACTCATTCAACAGCTCAGCAGTCACATGTACATCCTGCTCATGGCAGGATCCTGCGTGATCTCCATTGTTTATTTTATTAACATGTTAAATAGGAAGCGCATGGATCATGATGCAAGTTACATATCTTAAAGGGTTAATTCACCCAAGTCATCATTTATTCACCCTCATGTCACTCAAAGCCTGGGTATGACTCTTTGTTCTGTGGAACACAAATAAAGATATTTTGAGAAATGTCTCAGTGCTTTTGTGTCCATACATTGGAAGTCAATGGGGGCCATGTTGTTTGGTTACAAACATTCTTCAAAATATCTTCTTTTGTGTTCCACAGAAGAAAGAAAGTCATGCAGGTTTGAAATAACATGATGATGAACAAAAGATGTGTGAACAAACTTCTTCCTGTAATAATGTTTATAGGCATGATAACAAAACACAATCTGTGTTTTATTTTTCTCTAAAACCCACAATAGATGGCTGGAGGAGGATTTCTTGGGAAAATCCCATCATGACTCCTGGTCTGCTAAATACAAGGGAGGAGAGAAAAGGAGGGAGATTTGGAGGAAAGGGAGAACTTTTTCTGTCTCCGAAAGAAACGGATTCAGGCATTGTCCAGTCAAAGGTCGAGCTCAAGTTACGAGTGGACATTAGGGCACAATTGTGTTTGGTGTGTAGAAAGGTGACATTTAAAGTCCAGAGCCTTAGCAGCAATTACCATCACTCACTTAATCCAAACATGAAGGCCGGGGGGCGGCAATGATGTGCGGAATTTGACTCGAAGCCGACATTTGGCAGCCCTTTCAAAGGGACCGGTTATAGCAGGGGCCCTGCGCTTTATGAATATACAACTCGGCTGTTAAGAAGAATGTTACAGTGCTTACGCCACAATGCAACACCACAGGATAACAAATGCGGTCAGACCATAATGTCTGTGCCGTCCCTTTCCTTAATTAAAAAAATGTATTAAGTCTTAAGGCTTTTGTGTTATATCACAGTAATGGACTCCGAATGCCCTCGCTGGCTTTCCATGAATTGCCTTTCCTCCACCAAACAAATGCCAGCTTTAAGACAGTTTTACACGAAGTAATAACTACACAAGTGCCATAAGTTATCAGGTTCTACCAGAAAAGACCTTCTCTAATTTCTCTGCGGACATTTCTAATTAATTTATATTGACAGAAATTCATTTTCTTTTTTGTAATGATGTTGTGTTAACATATAGGGTCAGCTGTTGTGTCAGCGGTTCTTTCCGACAGCAATATTAAATGTAGATTATTATCAAACACTGCCCTCTAATGGTCAAAGAGTAAAACAAGCTATATTTTTATGTGAGGTTTGTATAATCATTGACAGAGCTACTATTTCCATTTATCTCTGTGACAGGTATTTAGCTGGCAAAGATTTACCAGAAGTAAAAATGATTTTACTTTTGCTCATGGGCATTACATTTTGGGTACAAAACTTTGGACGATTTTGCACCTGACCTCTAAATGCAAGATAGTCCATTTTGTGCTTTTAAGATGACTGGCAACATATTTACATTGCATAATGTAGACGCTCTTTTTGAATGGCCATCAATAGAGAAAGATGCGTTTTGCCTCCAGATTGGTGTAGTTACAGAATCTACCACTAGGGGCTAACTAGCCCATGCTAACCAGCCAAACCTTACACCGTGTCTACAGGACGCGACACGACAAAAGACATTAGAAACGCATTAGAACCCATTATAATTTTAAATTTTTCCACACTGGATGCGGCGCGGGGTAGGCACGGTGTTAGCCCCTTTGTTGCAACCCACCAGCTGAAAACAGCTGTAGACGGTGCTGTCCACACATTAAACTGTCCACTAGATGGTGCTGTATACACAACCTCTTATGCAATTCATTTAAGGGATAGTTCACCCAAATATTAAAATTCAGTCATTATATTATCTTTTCATCACCATCCTCACTTTGTTCAAAACCTGTATATGACTCTTTCGTCTGTGGAACACAAATGAAGATATTTTGAAAAATTGTGAAAAAAAGTGGTTTTGTGTTCATACAATGGAAGTCGATGAAGCTAATGATGTTTAGTTACCAACATTCTTTACTTAAATATTACTTAGCTACCAACATTCTTTAATATATATATATATATACATGAAGTGTTATATATTTAGTATGAAATTGTGAAATAACATTATTTTTCCCCATTTGTTTTCAATAAATATGAGACATAATTTGATGTCATCCTTTCAAAACTAATGAAAATTATACTGTTTTAAGATGAGTGATGACTATAACTCCCCTACTGCAATAGCCAAACAGTTCTTTAAGATATGATATAAAAAAAATGGTTATGTTTACGTGTCACACCATAGGACCTTATGTCACACCAAAGGACAGAAAACTTCCAAATTGTTTCACCCAGAAAACATTTTCTATGTCACTCATTCAGTCAATCAGTGTCTCCCTACTGCACAGCACAGCTAATTGTTATTCAACCTATATTCATTAAGATGTGAATTAATTTTATAAAGACCTCTTTCTATGAGGTTTGATTCTTTTTGATTCTATTTTCTTTCTGTGTCATTCTCTTAGGATCTCCTCCCTTCTGTGTGAATCGTTGTTCATTTTCTCTCTATCCGTGTGCTCTCTCTTCCATTCATTTTTCTCCCTCAATTTTTTCTGTCTCAAAACCAAAGAAGTACCACATTTTATTTATTTTCATGACACTTATAACAATACATTTTCTGCAAAAACATCAGAAAATTTTTAATTAATGTATTAATTAAATTTGAGAACACCACAAATGATCAAAAATGAATAAGAAATTGTTTAAAATGCTTTTTAAAAGACCTTGTCCTCTTGTGACAGTACAGTCGTCACACCAGTGGACAATATCTGTCACACTGAGGGACGTTTCAGCCTTTTGTCTCAGCTAATGACCTTGCTGTTTCTAGCTAACCTGTCAACAGTTAGCAAAAATAATTAGCATAATTTTCCATGATTATGTAGTTTATAGTTTTTTAATAAAAAATATATAATTTCTATAAACTATTATAGTGGTTCCAAAAAAGTGAAATATTTGAACAATTTTGAGACAAAAATTGACCATGTTACGTCATGTGCCTCACAGAGGATTCAGTAACATGATCTTGAATGGGGTCTTTTTAGCAAAGTAATGTTGTTTGTGGATTTGCCCGATTTAAAATCAGGATCTGGTGTCACTCACACCAGAGGACATGGTTTTCAGTGACAAAATGTATCAAGTTAATTCACTAAAATAGACACAGTCACCCCATAGGACAAATTTTGAGATTTGGCTCAAAAAAATAAAAGCATCTAATAGCACAGCAGTTTTATAACAACAGGTCCATGTAAGATAACCATTTACTTCATTTTAAATGATGACAATATTAATCATATTCATTTTGATCTTGTGTGACAGTGAAAATGCCATGTCACGTCAACAACCCATCATATATATATATATATATATATATACGTATATATATATATATATTTCATGCTTTAGTGGACAGGATGGTAGAGATTGAAAGGAAAGGAATCACGGGGTCGGCAAAGGACCGGGAAAGGAGTCGGGATTTGACTCCATTTGGCAGATGTGCAGTTGCACTATGTCAACAACCACTAAGCTATTAGCGCCGACTAAATTATAATATTTGCTATTAAATTTGCAAATGATTCTGCATTTTCTGCATCAATACATATAAAAAACGTACCTTAGGTGTAAAGATTCACATGCAAATTTGCATTGCTTTTGCCACGGTAGGATATTTTTCCACATATTTTGGATGATGGATTTTTTATAGTAATTGCTTAACAGTTTTTTTGTTTGTTAAATGGATATAGCCTACTGCAAAAACCCATTTACAAAGTCATTTGACTGCCATGAAGTGCTTGACCTTTACTCTATTTCCTGTTCTTAGTGCTTGTCAATAGAGCATTTGGCATGTATAAAATTGTTGTCAAACGTTTCGCTCATTTTATAGCTCATAGGCGTATGTGAGCGGCAGAGCAATCCTCTGAAAGACTTCTGGGAAAAATATAGTGAACGGTTTTGTGAGATTGTTTTTGTGGGAAGCTTCTTTCATGTTCCATCAAAAACCTCCCTGTAATAACTGTGATAAGCTTTATTTGTAGGTTATTTGCGCTAGATAGAAGCCAATTAGTCGATATGAATATTACCTCGTATTTGACGTCATTTTATACCGAAAGGAATAGTGCATTGGGTTATAGCTAGTTTTCGGAGCGTTTGCTAAGACCAACTTTATAAAATGCTGGTGGTTAAAAGGATCATTCATCCAAAAAGGAAAATTCGTTCATCTTTTTCCATCCTCGTGTCATTTCAGACCTGTATGAGTTTCTTTTGCTGAACACAAAAGAAGATATTTTGAAGAGCGTCGGTGACCGAACAACACCGGTCCCCGTGGACCACCATTGAATGGACACAAAACCACGGAGACATTTCTCAAAATATCTCCTTTAGTGTTCCACGGATGTCACACGCAGGTTTTAAACAAAGTCGACAATAACCATGTGACTTGTTGATGGTCAAGCACTACTTTTATTTACTACAGGAAAAGTAAAACTGGGGTAATAAATAAAAGCCGCTGAAAAGTTTCCGTAAACATCAGCATGTTTTCACGTGGCTAAAAATACACCTGAAGCATTTCTCTTCAGCATGTCTTTGTTTCGTGACAATAACTCTTTCCTTCTAGATGGTGAGCATCTGAAATAAAACGAGGAACGTCTTCCATCCATAACCCTGTTCCACTTCTGACCGCTGAGAAAGACACGTCCAAGTGTCCACATCCCGTCCTCATCTCTTACCCCATCCAAACCAACACATGAATACATCCTTCATGACGCAACACTGGCACTTCTCTTTGTCTTTCTCTTAAAAGTGTGTTTATGTGCTGGTGTGTGTGTGTGTGTGCCTATAGAATTGGTTATACTTGTAAGAGACGCTGTTTTACAATTTAGACATCAATAGGTAATCTCTAAAATCATCATGTTTTATTTTAAAACTAATAATGTTTCAGGTTTGTATGATGGTTTAGTTTATGGGTTTTGAAATATGAATATGAACAGTCTGGTAAAACAATGGAAGTCAATGCGTGTGATTGTGTGTTTTTTAGTGACGTTGCATGTCTCAGGCATGAGGCCAGCCAAGCGGAAGCTTACAAAAGTGACACAGAGTTTGATAGATGTGTTTGCAGTGGCCGCAGGCAAAGCAAGCCTGACTTTCATCTGCCTGCTTTTCCTCAGCAAACGCAATGGTTTTCTCATCCATCACGGACGGTCATTTGTACAGTGAGTAAAGAATGTTTTGAGGTGAAGTGTACACAGTATGCAAGGCCTTGTGAGTCATAACATTACATATTGTGAATGTCACACGGTGCATTAAAAGAAATGCAGAATTTTCCAAGCAAGCCACACGGTAGCTGTGTGCGAGAAGCGTTCTGGCGTTTTAAGTGCACAGCAGGGTGAGATTTATGCGTGACACTTAAAAGATGAAGCGAAACTCTCTTGTGAGTTTATGAATGTGGTTCGTTTTCACAGGAGAAATATGTAATATGTCATATTTTATTCTGCTCACCGCAACATTCGTATCGTAAATTGTGACTTCCGGAGTATAAATACCTCTCCTGTGGTGTTTTTGTGTTCAAGTCAGAATGAGGTCACTGTCCCTTTAAGAAGCATCCTGCTCGACCGTATGACTCCTGTCAACTGGGAGAACTGGGCTGCAAATGCTGGTGTACGGTGAGCACAGACAGTAGGAATAACACTAGATCACAGATCAACACATGGCTGGAACATCACGTGTGTGTCTGTTGAATGAAGATTAAGCATTGTTTTCAGGTGAGTGTTTGGATTTTTTTACTTTTAACAATTTCAAGTTAGCTCCAAAAGTTGGGGTGCAATAATAAAAATGCTTCAGTTTGGCCAGAATATTGACATGCATTTTGAGAATTTCATGTTTTGTACAAACTAGATGTTGACTTCTAATGCAGCATTTCTCCATTTTACATCATAACGTAATATTACCTTTTCCCTAAAGCTTAAAGTTAAATGGAAAAAAATAGTTTAATGTGGTCTCGGATTTTTAGATCCCACTGTATGAACCACCAAAAGGCAACATAATGGATAGATGTGTTGAATTTATTAGTATACTATATTTCTAAACTACTAATCACTTTTTAATATTTAGATAGTGATTGAATATGTAAAATAACATGTTATGTTAAAGGATCAATTCAAATAAAAGCAACAAATCCCACAGATCACCTGCTGTGATAAAGTAGGACATTTTCTTTATAGAAGTTTATAGTAGTGGAAAGCCGGGGGTCATGTTTGATATAATCGTTAAATACAAATGGCAACTTGGCACCTATATAAATATTTAAACATTAGCCGTATGCGACCATGCAGCATTGACCCATTCAAACCTGCAATAAAGTTTAAGATGCTCTCTGTGAAACTAAAACAGGATGTTGTGGTAATGACTATTTTAAGCAGTATTTAAAGTGTCCATCATTAAACATGGTTTAAGTTTAAATTGTGCATTGAAGTTGTGCATCGTGGCAAGATCAAATCTGTTTAGAATATGAAAATTCACGTGTCTATGTGATGTTTTTCCAAGCCTGAAATAAATTGTCATAATCACCGTATTTGTATTAATATTTCACAGCAAAATCGCCAGTGTTAAAAAAGGTCAAATTAATTTAACTCACAGTGTATATATAATCCACACTCTGAGAGTGTGGATTATATATACACTGCGAGTGTTAATTAGACCTTTTTTAACACTGGGGATTTTACTGTGTAGGTATGTCATTTCTACTTAAATTCATAGTTATATTTCTCTCTATATCCATATTTTTATTCATATGCCAATTAATATTCATATTTGTATTAACATATGCTATTCATTTTTCCTTATAATACTAAAATGAATATAAACAATGGCTTAAACAGGTTATAATATAATTTATGCCAAGAAGTCTCCCAAGAAGATTTCTCGGTTTCTTATAATAACCTTTATGTGACCCAATCTGAAACCCCAGCTAAAGTACTTTTTTCTACATAGAATCATCCTACATGATGTAAAGAACATCCTGTGAAATGATGTTTTTAATAATGACTGAGTAAAGCTGAAATCATGGTGAAATGAATGGTTAAAAACAAAACTATGCTTGTTATCTCATAATTATTATGAGACTTTAGCCTGGTTTTTACAGACCGGGTCCCGTATTTTAATGCGTTCATCACACAATGCTGTCAACTGGTTTCAGTAGACTCAGAACGCAGTGCATCATATTACAATCATATGGAAATATAACAGCATGCAGTTTTAAAAAGACTTTTATTTTATTATTCTCTAAATAAAGAGAATTATTAAATAATGGGACTATGTACAATTTAAAGCGGACTATTCCTTTAACACCATCTTTGTGACACAAATGCTTATGCGCCCAAGCAACTAAACCGAGATAAAAGATAAGAGCAGAAAGTATACAGCAGGTTTCCTGTGTCATTCCTATGCTTTAAACATCTCTCCTATTTCTTTCAGTGTGGATGGGCTTAGTCCCGCCTTTGTTTAGTCCAGCGGAGAACAGGGTTGAGCTCCATCATGGATCCGCTTGACAAGCCGAGCATTGAGAACTTAATCTTCTACATCACCGTACCACTGTCGTCAATTATCATCCTGGCCAACCTCTTCATCATAGTGGGCATAGCCTGCAACCGCCAGCTACACAACACCCCCAATTACTTCTTCCTGAGCCTGCTGGTGGCCGATCTGTGCACCGGCATCGCCCTGCCCTTCATTCCACGCATGGCCCTCGACCGGCTGCTGGATTTCAAGAGCTGCTTGCTGATGTACACATTACCCAATTTTTTATTTCTGTCCTTCCTCTTTAATCTAGTCATGGTGCATTACGAGCGCTACCTGTGTATCGTCAGTCCCCTGCACCACAGCCAGTTCTGGGTCCATCGCTGCTTCCCCGTGGCCTTGCTGATCGTCTGGCTCCCCCCGTTGCTGTACGCATCACTTCCTGCCTTCGGGTGGAACAACTGGGTGGACCCCAAAGGCAACAAGAGCTCGGACGTAAACGAGACTTTTGTGAGATCATACACATCTGGGAACTACTCCGGGACGGATGAGGTTTGCTCCTACAAGCAGGTGTTTCCCGAGGTGTTTATTTACTTGGAGGTGTACGGGCTGGTGCTGCCCGCCATGCTGTCCATTGCCGGAATGACGGGCCGGGTGTTGTGGATCGCGCGCAAACAGGTGAAGAACATTTGTAAGCTTCAGCGCGCCGTGGACCGTCTAGAGCAGCAGTCGGACCACGAGCAGCAGCTCAACCTGCGCTACGCCAAATGCGTGGCCGCCGTGTCCCTCACGTTCCTGGTGTGCTGGGTGCCGTACATCATCTATCAGCTGATGGCCGTGACGGCCCTGCAGAGCGGCGTGAGCACGTCCAGCTCCTCCTTATACATCATCATGTCCTGTACGGGCATCGGCAGCATGGCCATCATTCCACTCATACTGGGGCTGGCCAATAAGCAGTACACAGAGCCCGTCAGCAGAGTCATGCGTAAGCTGAGAAAGCGCTGCAGAGCTGGACAGAACAGCAGAGATATTACTCTTTGATGAGCCGAAAGATGTTTCAATTAAATGTGTCAATGACTTTTAACTCAACAGTTCTGTGGTGCATAAAATGCTTTATGAAGTCTAAGAACAAAACACTTACTGTTCTATCTGTTTTATCTGTCTGTCTCACTCTCTTTCTGTCTGTCTGTCTATCTGTATATGTCTGTCTGTCTGTCTGTATCTGTATGTCTGTCTGTCTGTCTATCTGTAGTATGTCTGTCTGTCTGTCTGTCTGCAGGTCTGTCTGTCTATCTGTATGTCTGTCTGTCTGTCTGTCTATCTGTAGTATGTCTGTCTGTCTGTCTGTCTCACTCTCTTTCTGTCTGTCTGTCTGCATGTCTGTCTGTCTATCTGTATGTCTGTCTGTCTGTCTATCTATCTGTAGTATGTCTGTCTGTCTGTCTCACTCTCTTTCTGTCTATCTGTCTGCATGTCTGTCTGTCTGTCTATCTGTAGTATGTCTGTCTGTCTGTCTGTCTGTCTCACTCTCTTTCTGTCTGTCTGTCTGTCTGTCTCACTCTCTTTCTGTCTGTCTGTCTGTCTGTCTGTCTGTCTGTCTGTCTGTCTGTCTGCATGTCTGTCTGTCTATCTGTATGTCTGTCTGTCTGTCTGTCTGTCTGTCTGTCTGTCTGTCTATCTATAGTCTGTCTGTCTATCTGAATTTCTCATTCACTCTCTGTCTGTCTGTCTGTCTGTCTGTCTATCTATCTATAGTATGTCTGTCCGTCTGTCTGACTCTCTGTCTCACTCTCTTTCTATCTGTCTCTCTGTTTATCTATCTATTTATCTGTCTCTCTGCCTGTCTATCTTTCTATCTATATCCAGCCATCTAATCTGGTAATCATAATTTTTAGGGCTTTTAATGTTAAATAACCCAATCTTTCATTTATGCAAAGTCCATTAGAAGGTGAAAAGCATCATGGATAGAGATTTTGAACAAGTGAAATTACACAGCGAAATCTAGTGGACTATGATGTGTTAGTTTACAATACATGTCACAGTGTATTACTCAAACTCTAAACATTTATAAAACATTTACAATGAGACATACTTTTAACGTCACGAAGAGCTTGTAGTCATAAATGAACAAATATGGAACATTTTAATAGACCAATGAGAGGCAAAAAACAGATGTATAAGTGTTTTCCAATAGAGCTGTATAAATATTCCCAGAAAGTGTCTGTCCATTGACAAACCCATTAATCCCAGTGGAAGTCTGGAGAATGTGTGTTTCTGTCTGTGCGAGCCAAACACAAAGAGCTCAAATTTGAATAGTGGCTAAACAAGAGAAAAAGACAAATTAAGATGCCTTTATAGTTTGTGTTAGATGTTGCGAAACTATGAAATATGCTGTGTACCTTGTGAACATTTCAGTAACGTTACTACAAACATTGTCGACTGCACTCTAATGTTGATCATTACTCAAATACACATTTATATAAAGATAAAAGTGTTTCATAGTCGTTTTAGTTTGGGTTTGAATTTTACAGAGAAATTCTGTGACTCATTGTTCCCTAATGGTTTGAAGCTAAACAAGGTCAAGAGTATTAAAACTGCAGTACACACTCACAAAGTCATCTGTTGCACATTCTTCCTCTTCTTGTTTCTCACTGAGCTTTTAGTATGAACTTTTATAATATCCCGGCAAATTATGTTCATCATTTTGACTTTCAAGGTGTTCGGTGTTCCTATAGCTCAAATGCATAATGCATAATCTACAACATGCTAGAACCACCAACAATTGCCTTGCGATGTTCTAGTAACCACCCAGAACACATTAGCAACTCCCTAGCAACCATTCTGAACATCCCAGCATTGTGACAGAGAGTTTTGAATGAGCAAGCACCTGTTACATTTTCATCAGAAAATGGTGTTAATGATTAATAGTTTGGGATAAATGCAAAAGTTAAGTACACAGACAGTTGCTTTTGTGCCCACTGTTGGTTAACAGCTTTTGATGTCAGTGATGCTTCAAATGATGTGCAAAACTAAAACTTACACAACATGGTCACTCCTTATATAATGTAATTGGTGCGAATACTGTAAGTTTCAAAACAAGAAGTTAACATATAAGCGAATGTCATTCACATTTGTATTAATGTTGTGCAACTTTATTTAAACGTAGTATTGGGGCATGTTAGGGTTGAGTATTAGATTGTATTATTTGATATTGTTGCAGCATAAAAGGAGACAGATGGAAGTAGATGGAAGTGGCATGAGAAGAATCTCAGTCAAGGTGAGGGAGCGCTGAATGGGTTCGGTAAGAAATAAATGTTGGGCTAGATTCAGTCTTGGGGTGCAATAAGACTTGGATGTTCTTGAGATTCACCTGTGAATAGAATTGCTCCCTTTCATCTACTGGCAGCTGTAATAACCCATTAGAGAGTAAAAGCCAAAAAGCAGGTGCAGCTTCATAACCCGCCCGACTGAACAGGGCCTTATATTGTGCCTTCATTTTAAAATCCACATCCTATAAATCAGATTTTTCTGGTACCAATGATATTGCAGCAGTAAATCAGAACTTTACATCATAATATTGTTCTCAGACCAGGACAATTTTTCACTTAAAATGTAACTAGACCAATATCAAATATACTGGACCAAACTCGTTTTTACTGTTTATTTGGCTCTTCATCTTCTCTAACTGCTTTACAGGCTGTCAGGATGTTATTTGTCTCTATGTTCGTTTAGGTCTCCATGGCCAAGGCATTGATGTTCAGCAGATCTTCTGAATCAAAAAGGGACGAGATGTTCTAAATTTATTAATACAGAGTTTCATTTTAAAAAACCTATTAAAAGACTTAATAAAAGAATAAAAAGAAGTTCGTTTTTAAAATAATTTTACACAAATCGCTGAGGTCTCTGCATGGAACCCCAAACATCACAAAACATGGACTTTAATCCTTGTAATGCATGACTTTAAAAACAGAACATTATAAAATATAATAAATAAAACATTTAAAGGAACACATTTGTTATGTGTCATGTTTCAACATGTTTATTATTTTATGATGTTTTTTGAATGAGTGAAGAAATTGCCTTGTGAAGAATAATAAAGCTATAAACGTAAATTATTGCTTTTATAAAGCATTGTACACAGCAGTAAACACCAATGTTCAATAAACAGTGAAATACGTTTATATTCATTATCAAAATAAACAATTATTCCACTGTCATATTGTTCATTATGAGTTTTTGGTCGCCAAGAAACATGGCACGTTATGAGTTGCAGTAATATGAACAGTCACGGGTCTGTGTTTATCAGCTCTGAATCAGAATTTAAAGTAAAGAATTTAGCAAGTAAATCTGAGAAATCAACAGGTATAAAAGTTATCTGACATTATTTATGTCCCTGAGAAACTCCACAGCCAAATTGACCTGCGCATGCAAGTCGGAATGATTTATTCAGTGCTAATGTAGATTTACACAACCACGTGTTTACAGCAGATTGAGTTACATCTCTAATATAAAATCTTCCCTTTGAGCAGAACCAGACAGCGGTGTGTTTTCTGCCCAGTATCGGTACAAAAAATGGCTCAGACATTGACAGCAAAGTTAAGACAATCTCCCAAATGTTCCTTTTTTACCTGATACTTTGGGGAGGGCAAGCATTAGTGTATATACATGATATGTGGATTGATGTGTTTTGATTCAACAGTAGTCTATAGGAGTTTCAAATCTAATCCTATCCTGATTTGTTGTTTATAGAAGGCAGTACATATTTATCCTTCCCTGTGCTTTTATCATCAGTTTCTGGTGTTCTAGAAGTCTCTGTTTTGGCTGTTCAACGTTGTTTTTCCGTTCTGTGACAATTTCATCTTTATTGGTACTCTGGTACAATGTTTAGTCTACAGGACTTTTTATATTTTTGCACTGCTTTTATTTATTTTATTTTAAATATTTTAAATGGCCAACAATTTGGGACAGATGATTGATGACATAAAATGTTTATGACATGCAATCACAGGTTTATCACACATACAGTATGTGTCATTGAATGTACTTCTGTTTTCTTAATGTAAAATGATAATTATGGGAAGCTACAAAAATGTGAGAAAGCTATAAAGAATTGTGAAACTTTTGTACTGATGCTAAAAAAATAACCTTTCAAGATGCTTTTAATTTTGTTGTAATAAATACAAAAGTTACACAAAATGAATCTTAAGTTTAAGCCTTCATTATATTTGTAATAAAAATGTAGAGCATGTTGCCACACTATATGTACTAGTACATTTCTAATAAAAAATGAACACAGCAAAACAATTAAATACAAACCTTTTACGAAACAACAAAAAACTTAACTAAAAAAGAAAAAATAATGTTTCCAACCACTAGATGGGGCTATAAAACCACAAAAAGCAGCTTTACCTATTGCCCATATGATGCACTGTTTTCCATACACAAATGACCTCTGACATTAATATAATACCATTTTATTAATCGTTGACCCTTAAAAATCAGATTTAAATCAGGAAATAAATTAAAAGTGTTAAAATGTTATCAAAGGTAATTCAGACGTAATTCACCACTGGCCTATGTAAGATGATCGACGCATTTTGAAACCATACTAAACTAAAAGATATTTAGTTTGCATCTCAAGCATGTCACTAAAGCAAAAATGGACACCCAAGCAATTCTAAAACGAAATATTCATTCAACATTTAGGATATACGTATAGTCATTGTTCTGATCGTATAATTTAAATAGAAAATAACTTTTCGACTTACTGTATCTTTTAAAAGCATATTTTCCACATTTTACTATTTTATTTGCTTTAACAGTTTTTTTTCTCTTCGGTTTGCGATGAATGATCATGCATTAGACTGCATTTAGCCTAATCATTTAGAACATTTACTACACGAAGGCCTGTCCAGTTTTATTTACTGAATAAGTGAAGTGAACTCATTCATGTATTCGTGTCAATAAACCAGGCTGCTCTAATCTTGTTTGCTTTGCGATGTTCGTTCGCATTTTGTAAAGCAAATGAGAGACGAACAGGTGTAGACTAACAGACCAATCACTGCGGACAGAGCCGAACGCATCACTCAGGTGTTATATAAACCCTCTGTGCTCCATCCCCCCCACTGTCTACCTGCTTCAGGTGAAAGAACAAACTCGAATCCTCACGATGTCGTTCAAGAACACCTCCAGGAGTTTCTCCAGCGCAAGTCTGTCTGGCCTGGGTCAAAGAGGCAGCATGTTCGGGTCTATTTCATCTGCCTCTATAGGTAACATGGCCAACGCAATGCGTCCGTACGTGAACATTAACAGCAACTCCTTAACCCCTGATGATAAAGAGACCATGAAGGGTCTGAATGATCGTCTGGCGGGGTACCTGTCCAACGTGCGACTCCTGGAGGAGTCCAACAACACCCTGGAGGAGCAGATCAAAGATGCTCTCATGAGAAAAAGCAACGAGACTGGGAGGGACTGGAGCGCTTATGAGAAAACCATTACTGATCTGAGAAACCAGGTGAGCAAATATAAGCTTTTGTCAGACTTTCATCCATTGTTTTATTAGTAAACAATCGAAGCTTGGACACACCTGATTATTCTTTATGATATTTCCCACATTTGAGAATAATGGTAATATTTTTGTTTCGAAATTGATATGTAAGCAAAATTGGCACAGTTTGTGCAAAACTGAAATTTCAAGCAGTAAGGCAGAGGTTAAATGCCTGTCAAGACACAAGACGTAAATTCAGTCAAGTGTGTCCATGTGTCTCCTTTAACTTGAATAGGACATTGAGAAGCATTGTGTAGCGCGCCCTGCAGCCACTTGCAAACTTCAATGCAAATATTTCATTTATTCGTTTTTTGCAAGTGTGATGCAGGAAAAGACCAGAGCAAAGGACAAACAGCAGTTTACACATTTATTTTATTTTTGTTAGATGGAAAGACAACAAAGAGACATCAAGGCATTATCGTCGATAATAGAAAAGTGAACACATCAAATTGCATCACTCAGCATAAGATTGAATGACAACTGTGCAAAATTATGATTTTTGACGTTAGTGTCTTGTCTTCGTTATTCTACCTCAGATCCAGGAAATGACCATGGACAATTCCAGACTTATTCTGCAGATAGATAATGCCCGCCTGGCTGCTGACGATTTTAAAGTCAAGTAAGACAAACATATATGTTTTCAAGCCAGATGAAGCGCAGCGTCCTGTAGTCATTCATGCAAATGAACTGTTCCCTGCGGGCAGGTTTGAGTCAGAGCAAGCCATGCGGCAAGGGGTGGAGCAGGATCTGGCACGGCTGCGCAAGATGCTGGACGACACTTACATGAGCCGTATGCAACTGGAGGGCCAGATCGAGTCCATGAGAGAAGAGCTCGCCTTCCTGAAGAAAAGCCACGAGGAGGTGCACGCCTTAAATACATTGTTTTACTCTGAAGAAACATCAACACCTGCATTGAGTACATATGTACTCAGGTGGTTTGTTTGATCTGCTTCGTTGAGGCGCTTGGTTGTACCACAAACCGACAGACAGTAAACAGAACATGAATGTCATTCACTTCCGTCAGAGATATAGATCGTGTTCAAGACAACCTTATCGTGAGCTCAGAGATTCCAAAAAACAAAAACTCTTTTAACTATTTTATCGCGCACAAGCTTCTTTGTAATAGAAAATATTCGGCAGACTCTGAAAAAGAAAGAAATAGTTTGTTTTAAGAACCGTTGACTTGAAGGTTCTTCTGGGAACCAGAAACGACTTTTCCATTGCATTTTACTCATAATACTTCGAAGTACAGTCTTTTATCTTAGTCGTCATAATTGATTTTAAACATGTGCTTATTCATCTTGGTTTCATACATGGTTCATAACTTTTGTGAAATCATTTTGGTTGAGAAAAAGAATCCAAGGCCAACAGACAAACCTACCCTGTCAAGTAGCCTAGTCTATGCCTTAGGGCAGGCAGTATGCATACTTGTATAGTAACCAGCAGATTCTATTAGTACACTTCATATTAATAGTCATATTTTTGCAGGATGTAGCCAACCTGAGTGACCAAATCAATGGCTCCCAAGTCAATGTGCAAATGGAGACTAAAAACAGCGCAGACCTCTCTGAAATCATCAACAACATCCGTACGCAGTACGAGCGAGCCGCGCAGAAGAGCCAAGAGGAAACTGAAGCTTGGTATCAAAACAAGGTCAGTACCAACCATAGGCCACAGAGAACCTCATATTTTGCATCCTTCTGTTTTATCGAGATGATCGTGCTTAACCCTTAAATGTCTCCATCCAGTTTGAAAACATCGCAGCTGAAGTGACACAGAACACAGAGGCTCTGCAGACGGGACGGACAGAGCTGAATGAACTGCGCAGACAGAAACAAGCTCTAGAGATCGACCTGCAGACTCTGCACAACATGGTACGATGCACACGTTACACAAATCATCCGCTTGATCGGAGTCGTCTGCACATTAACCTTTCACCAAACTCACCAAATTTATCCTTGCCGCAGATTCGATCTCTGGAGGATACGCTGCACGAGACGGAAGCTCGCTACGGTCAGGAAGTCGGTGGGCACAACTCTCGAATTCAGCAGCTGGAGGGGGAGCTGGGGCAGGTGCGTGCCCAGGTGGAACGCCAGGCCGCTGAATATCAGGCTCTGCTTAACCTTAAGATGAAACTCGAGGCTGAGATCGGCACCTATCACGGCCTCCTGGAGGGTGTTGGTGAGGACAAGGGGGACAATAACAGGTTAGAGACGTTCAACTGATCATCGAGCCATGCACTGAACAATAACTGAATCAATAAAAAATGCCTCATACTGTAAGCTTTATATAAGAATCATAAAAAAAGCTTCGAAAAAATGTCAAAGCTATATCGCTCGTCCCAAATACCAATGCTTTTGCAACAATTTGGTCATTGATTGCAGACCGTTATTTTTTCATATTACTGCGGTCCAATAGATCATTTCCCTTGTGAGCACACAAACCGCGGTGACACCGCTCTATAGCAACACATATGGCACAAATTCTCTCGACAGGCTTGTCCTAAAACATGTCCCAGCATGCGTCTGTCCTTCTAAGAACAAACACCCAGCAACAGGGTCGAAGACATTGAGGTACAGTAGATGTGCCCGTCCGCCCACCTCTAAAATACAGAATAACTGCAGATCAATAACCATTTCACTGACCGATCCTTTAAATTCTCCCTTTGACCCCCTCAATTGTTATCCTTTCCAAACAAGCCTGTGTTCACCCCGGTTAACAACATCTGTTCCGCTCTCTCTCTCCTGCCTCCCACAGAGTGGATTTTTCTTTAGAGCAGGCGTTGAACGCAGGTAAGTGCCGTGTGTGTAGATTACAGGTTTCATCAGTGTGAGTTGACAATCGTGCTTTGCTTAACCCAGATCCACCCAGCCTAAACACTACTAACTAACCCTCGCTGTATACTCACTTCTAACAAAGATGAGTCAATAATGCTGCCTGCACCCTCTCTGACCAAATATACATCAATCAGTCATGCTTTTTATGTTATTCCTGCTAACCTCATGTGTTCATTACATTTAATATAAGACAAGATCATTTAAGAATGAAATGGGCCATTCTATAGAAAAGGTGCCGTTTGAGTCGTAGATTTTAGACTGCATTTGCCAATTTATATCCAAAGTGACTTTCAGGGGATTCAAGCTCTACATTTTATCAATATGTGATTTATTGAAATCAAACTCCCGACCTTTGCACTGTTAACATAGTGCTGGCCTTCTGAAAACTTGTATCTTCATATTTCATCATTTTTCTTTCATGTTATCATTTTATATTTAAGTAATTATTATTAGTCAGCCTTTATGTTTGTCACTGGGTTTCTAACCAATATGAAAAGTATTAAAAAGTGTTCGTCATATTTAACAACACATTATTTAATCATTTAAAACGTTTTTTCCATTTCCTGAAAAATAGTACAAGGTTTTGGAAGGACAGCGACGATATATATTATATACTGTGTGTATAATATATATACAGATATGACGAGTTTGGTTCCAAAATGAGATGACTATTTTAAAAATCATGTTTTTTTATTGTGATCGTGTTTTTATTGTGTTAGTTAGCTGTATTCTTTGAGTTATTATGGCTTAAATCAAAACAAACCAACTGCAGCTTGATTGATATTGGAAAAAACATGAATCAAAAAAATAAATAAAACCGAGGTCTCATTTTAGAACCAAAATCTTCATATATACGTGTATATATGAAGTACAAATGTGTTTAAGCTGATTAAGACTCGCTATCTAAATAAATGTTTAATGTTTTAATATATGATTCATAATATATGATAGCAAGTCTTAATCAGCTTAAACCCATTTGACCAATGATTGTTTGAAATCTGTGCATTTATCAAACAGAAGAAAGCACCATTTTTACAGAATGGCCCTGCTTATATTAAAATATTGCTTTCTATTTTAAACTAATAAACGTAGCTGTGTTGAGACTTAACATGGTATGTCAAAACTTTGCTTGTAACAGCTTGCAATGTTTAAAACAATCACTTTTTTATTTTGTTAAAGCTGCAATCCGTAACTTTTTTGGTTAAAAGGAAAACAGGTATAAAGCAATACATTAAAAATCAATCTCCAACCTTACTACGATTTACAGTGGTAAGCTCATAAAGATGATTTATAATGTCAGTTTGACACAATTTGACTTCAAACAAATGTAAAAACAAGCACACAACGTAACCTGCAATTTTACATTTCAAACACAGATGTCGATAGAGAGGAAATGTTACAGATTGCAGCTTTAATAAACTCTTTATAAGGTAAACTACACCGACTGACTGTCATCTCCAACATCTGCCTCCAGCTCCTCCTCCAGAAAATCGTAAGAAAACTATCATCATCCGCCAGGAGATGGAGGACGGAGAGGTGATCTCTGAGAGCGCACATGAGCAAAACACAACTCATTTTAACAACGAAGACGCTCCTGTGGATGAAGATGAGGAGACACCTGCTGAGCAAAAGGAGGATGAAGCTTCTTCTGACGCCGTGGAGCAAGACGAGTGACTTCCTCCTTCAACTATGTTATCACAGCCTTATGACGCATGCGCATCTGTTTTTATTTGCTTTTTCCACTCTCCCGTGTGACAATAAAACACAATAAACTTCATTTTTTGGTCAGTGTTTCTGGTCATTCGTAAACTGTGGTTGTGGTATGTTTAAGCAATAAACCACTTAAAGCCATCTGTTTAACCGCAGTGCCCATAACATTTAACCAAAATAAAAGTCCCAATATGACATGCCCTCGAAAGGGTATTGGAGGTTTAGAGTCAAGTTTGTTTTAAAAATGTATTCTTTTCATGTAAAACAAGGATTGTTTTATTTTGTTTCTTAACAAAATGCCAGACAAAGAAAACAGCGAAAGAGTTATATAGAGGGCCGGTTTATTTCATGTTGTCAAATATTGATGCATTTGGCGAAACAAAAAAGGCAAAAGAGGAAGAGGAAAATACTGCATGACTACTGTCAATAAAACCCTGGCAGACCACAGAGTCCTACGCAATAAAACACAAGAGCGTATCAAAAATCGTTTATCCAACATATAATATGCTATAAATGCCAAGCGAGGAATTTCTTTTGTCCCCCTGCTGAGGTGCAAATGACAGGATGACGGACGTCACTGGCCAGAGGTGTATAAAACTCCCACGGATCTCAACCTGGTCTTGTGAGAGCATGTGGTCTGACCGTGTGACACGTCCTTAACGTGAGAAGGTCTTTCCCCTAAACAGATCATGTGAGTGTTAGTTTTAACACAAGGTCAAAACAAGGCAACAGATGTTCAACATGGAGCCAAGTCTAATTCATAACAAAATGTAACAATGCATATTTGAGTTGAAAATCAAATGAAAAATAATATTAATGTATATAAGTATCACAGGAGAATTTTCCAAACATCTGTGTCTACTATTGAAAAACGCTTTTTCTGAGATGTAATATCTCAGAAATGTGTGTGGCTGCGAGTAAAATTGGTTATAACGTGTAAAACTGCACTTACGAAATAGTTTTCATCTCTTTCTTCTCGGCGTCTGGCCGAGCTCGGTTCAGTACTTTGAGGAAATCGGAGGTCTTGGCCCTCATGCGAGTGTGAATGTAGGCCTGACACGAGATAAACACACAAGTAAAACATCAGCTTTCCCAGCATTACAAAATCAATCAACATTATATGTTTTTATCTGACTTAAGGTACATATGGTTGAATGAGAAGTATGCAAACTGAGAAGCACACTACAGCGCTTTCTATGAGCTCTAGGGCCTCGGTAAACACAGTCAAGAGTCTTTCGATTGTCGGACTTGAACTGTGCAAAGAGGAGATTTTAGGGAGCGTCTCACCTTGGAGCACTTAATGTGGTAGTGCAGATAGTCCCGGAAGGTGTGGATGAGGTTAATGGTGTTGTCTCTGGTGTTGGCGTTGGTGTGTCGCGGAAACAGCACTGGAGAAAATCAGATCAAAGCACTTTAGGATCTGTGCTGAAATTTCTTTTTAAAAATACAAAAGGTTCCTATTTCTAGCTATAGCTACTCTCATTGCCTTAGGTTGAACGGATAAATAAAAAGCAGAACTTCATAAGAAGAAAAGTAAACACAGATATTTCCTAATTTGAAAAAAGTAGAAGCAGCGTAGTACTGGTTTATACAGTCGGCTTTGATAAAAGGGTGTGTCTGCTTTTTGCCCATAAAAAAGTGTGTACGATTGTAAAGAGGCTGATGTTTGCTCTCGTGAATGGAACACAAACACAGAGCACCTGTTACAGGTAAGTACCACCTCTTTGTCCTGGCCTCGTATCCATGGGTGACAAAAACTCAAATGAACCAGGAAAAATAAGACAAGAGTCTAGTCTGTTCTTTGAAAAGTCCTACAGCTAAAAAGAACTTTTCATTCTGTATTTACGGGTATATTCTTCCTGATTTTAAGTGTCTTTAAGGATTCAAATTTCATGCCGAGTTTGATGCTGAACAAAGGAACAGCAAAATCAGGACCTGCTAAACCACCTTCAGAAGGTCTCAGTTTGGACTGTTCACACAGACGCATTTTGGTACAAACCGAAAGTGATGTAGCCAATATTGTCTCCCACTGTAGCGTCGGTGTCTTTCAGTTCCAGCGGAGGCTCTCTGTGACTGAACAGCACCTGAGGAGCCGTGTGGCTGGCCCTCCTCCCCTCCTTAAACTCCTAAACACAGAAAAACAGATGTGAAGAGGCAGACCGAACCATTCAGAATGCAGTTGTTCGACTATTTCAACACCAGCTTCAAATGAGGCTCCTACTCTACTGTGGAAGTGTTTTACAATAGTTCTGTTATGAGTCTTTTGCTTTAAAATCGGCGTTACAAAATATCGCTGTTTTTGTAGGGATGCCAGACTGATCATTCATTATTAATAATCTTCTATTGTTCTACATAGGAAGATAATTGTTTTCAAATGATCATTATATACAACTCGGAGATGTAATATTATCTTAATAAAGACACTCAGAGAACATGTTTTTCTCTTTTTCAAGATAAGAAAGTTTTTCGTTATTTGGCGTCACAAACAGGACACTAAACTACGTTTTGGGAGAGAGACACTGGCTGAAATGAATCTACAGTAAGAGTTTATTTTCTTTATTAGGATCATTTCCCCAACAGCCGTAATAACAAGAGTTACAACCCAAGAGTAATGTAGAGAATCAAAAATGAGCTCAGAAGTTTTTAGTTCACTGTAAAGCCGCATAGTATGGTCCGGCCGTCTACGTAATTTTCGTTACATCAGGAGGGTCCGCAGTCATCCGCACACCCCGTCCGCGTGCAGCCCATTTTTTGAGACGTGACACGTACAACAGCGCATGCGCGAGAAAAGTGCTCTAGTCCACTAGGGGTCATTACACACACAGAAAGTGTGCAGTGTGTCGTTGTCGAAGAAGAATGATACAAAACCAACACGCTGAAACCAAGAACAGTAAGCTAAGAAGCAAATCCTTCACCATACTGTTTGGTTTTTGTTGTCTTGCGGTTTGCTCGGATTATTTGCAATGGCGAATGACTTCCTCTATCATTAGTTTGCAGTGGGTCTGTGAATGACGTGACTCAGCGCTGCCCTCTGATGGTCTGGTAGAGCACACATACTCATTTGTACTGCGCATGTGTCGAACTCGGACATCCGCGCTTAATCCGTGATGAGAATGCTCGATTAGCCGTACGGATGCGTTTGTGCGTGAGTCGGACGCGGAAAGTCAAGTATACCTGCGGCTTTACTGACAGCCCCCATGAGGATTTAATTCTGTAAATACACAAATGACAGCAGTGCTTGACAGATGGTGGTTTAACCTTGTCATTTAAATAAAAACCCATGACAGGAAACAGCTGAATTGCGAAACACCCGGAGGGCTTGTCTTTTAAATCGATAAACATACAGAAGAAACCTGGAATGTTTGACGAATGTGAGGATTACAACAGATCCCTTTACAGTACCTCAGTGTTAGTATTAAAAAAACTCAAACCTGCATGAACACTTTCCCGATGATGACATCATCGTCATCCTTGAACACTGTGCTGAAGACAACAGTTACTCTGTCTTTCTTAGCCTCGATATACCTGAAACAAGAGACGGGCGGACTTCAAACTATATGCAACAGGTTTTTGTTAAATAGGGCAACAAATCAACTTTCAATCATCTTTATATATTCAAAACGTCAAAGAAGGTCAAGAGAATGTAATGATTAATATAAAGATATGTCCATCTTAAAGATTATTGATCACGTTTCAAATATGCAAAATAGCCTAAAAACAATCTTTCCAAAACAAGTTTTTTTCAATATACAATAATGCAAATATTACAAAATGTTGAAGTCACTTACATAGACTCATCATCCCTGTAATGCACAACAGCCCTCTGCTCTCCATCACGACCCTCCTCCTGGAACTTAAAATACTTCTCGAAGACGGAGGCAAAGCAGTTCCTCTTCAGAATGCCTGCCTGGTGGATCACCTGTTCTTTGTTGGGCGGAAGTGCCTCCAGGTCAAAGAGCAGAGAAATATTGTACCCTAAAAAAAAAAATTGTAGTCAAATGTTGAGAAGCAAAAGTCATACAGTAAACAAAGAACAAGAAAATTGACCTACCGTCTTCTGGGGCCACAAGGAAATTGCCATAAACACGTTTAAGCAACTGAAAAAAAAAACACACGTCATAATGAGAGGAGTAAAACTTTTATGATATAAAACGCAATTTTCCTAAATTAATATTGAATCATAAAGCCCTCATGCTTTGTAACTATAAAAAATGATCAAATTGCTGTTTAAGAGTGTTTGTATGTGTAAAGCATAGACGGTCAAATAGGACTGGTAAACGGCCCCCTGTGTGAAGTTACAAGCAGTGGCTTGTTTCATTCCATGCATTTTTAAGATGCCATGAACGCCCTGTATTTTGTCTATTGTCACCTGTATTTGTTTGTATGTCGACGGAGTTAACAGACAGGATTCAATATATCAAACTACTTCATTGTTATCACAGAGCGTGTGCATGAGGACAGAAAGATGAGGGCCATTTCTGATTTGCATTGGTAGATCATTAGATTTGCATTAGCAATCCTTGCAACAGAAAGGCTGGATGGGGTTGGGGCATATTTTGAATGATAATTTGCATTGTCAGGAAAAAGGTCATAACATGAATGCCTATAAAAATCGCATAAATAAACTTATGGTAATAACTGTATGCCAACGCCAGATTAAACTTTTATACAATCAAAGTCACATCAGAATAAAACAAATGGACTCCATGTTTAATAGCATCATCACAGTCAACAAACAACTCTTCTCAGGTAGAGCTGCTCAAAGAGACAGTGTATTGATAAAAGTCTCTCCATACTGTAACGTAATCCTTATTACAATAAATCTCAATATTTATATATTTACTCTGAAACGGTTCAATAGAACAGATTCAATAAACCGGTAAACAATTGACTTAAAGGAAGCTTCGTAAACTTGGATGAAAATAGGTGTAATAACACCAATATATTAATGTTGCCTAAAGTGATACTCCCATAAAAATCATCATGAATATTAGCTACATCACTAAATTATATTCTAAAAAAATGATCCTGAAATGGGATAATGGAATAAAAGCGTCTCACTAAATAAGTTAAACAGTAGTTTAGTTCTTTTTTTAACATGTGACTTCCTCCATCCAAAATGAGTCACAGTCACTTCCCGTTTCACAGTGAAACCACAGAGGACATTTAACACCTTAAATGGTGTGTAGACACATTATAATTACCCCATACTGAATTATTACCATCACAGGACGGCATGAATAAAATGTCCAAAAGAACAATGTGAAAGCAGCTTCTGTCATATGTCAGGAAGACTAGACTGTAATTTTCATAACCGAGAGGGCAAGCAAGAATTTTATGCATTACAATTATCACACAGAACTATTTTGCAACCTACTAAGCCAATTGTGCAGTAAAGTGACGTTAAAGGATAAATCTTACGAAATCATACCTCATCAGCACCATGTACCTGCAGCTCCTTGTAGAACTTGAGAGAGATGCTGACCATTACTTTTGTTTTGTCTCCATTAGGGTTGGAGATGTGGTAGAGCACACCATCAAAATCTAAACAACAACAGATCTCAATGTCAATACACATTCTTAACATTGGTATTGCAAGCAGAATGGTGGTCAAAGAAATACATGTCTAGGCTGTTTTTACATTTAAAAGACAAAGAAAAACAATACTACTGCTAAGGTCATTTTCATTTTTAGCTTACCTGCAAAGGTAACTTCTACTGCTTCAGGCTTGTTCCTGAACAAATCAGAACATGGACACAAGTTATTGTAGTTTGGTAACAGGTAAGAAAAGCGGTCTATATAATTTTGTGCTTTAACCTTTCGTTTGCCTAATGCCAGCTTTGTGGGAGACTGAAATTCAGGTTATACTGTTCACACAAAGACTAATACAAGACTATTGTATAGCATCTTTTTCTGAATGTCTTGTTTTTTTCTATGTTAATATCATCTGGCGGTATTAAATCCATTATATCATGAACCACTCCTTTAGGTAGTATGTTCTGGGCCTTATTCCAGTAGGATTTAATACTGTTCTACTTGTTCCTATCTGCCAATGAACATCCCACCAATAGAACCCAACACGTTACCAGTAGATACTAGAGACACATTATAGTTCCCATTAAAGCCAATACAATTCCTATAGTAGCAATTAATTGCAGTGGAATTTCTGTGATAGGATTTTTTTAGCAGGGGAGTATTCGCACTGGCTAGTTTCTGTCATGCAGCAACATGCATTTGTGTGATGTGGTTGGATGTATGATCAGGAAGTGACTTCAATCTTCCTTGTGGCATTGCAAAATTCCCAAAGAGCAGGTTATCTTAAAACGACAGACGCAATGATCAGAATTCATTACGAGATATTTCAATGTAACGTTAATTAATAGGCTGATCATTTAATAGGTTAATCCCGAAGAGAGATAAACTGGTTTTATGTGTAACGTGTACAGCTGGACACACCCCAGTCATAATGCTTTACTGTACAATCAAAGGCATTCATTAATACCGACAGAACAAAAGCAATCGAGCATCGATGCATGCATTTTGTGTTGCTATATCCACGCACAAGAATCTATTTATCGTTTAAAGGCATGCAAGCATTGAATTGTTCATCTTTGATGCGAGTTCTGACTCAGACAGGAAGATTATCATCTTACCCGTTGCTCGCGCTGTCGAATTTAAGCGTTAGAGTTTCCTCTATGATCCGATTGTTGATTTCCAATAAAATCATGATGACCTGAAATAATGTTTAGCGGCGGTATGGAATTAAAAAATAAACGGCAAATGTTGCTTTTTCCACAATTCTTCTAGTCGTTTTGGTTTTCCTGACTTCCGCCTACTTCCGCATTCAATAAAAGGACCCACGGGCTGGCCGCGTCAGTGCCTGTCCATTTGTAGTAGACATTTAAACCGAAATACTTCGTTTCTATGTTAAATGCTGCGCTCATGCAATTTAAATGTTATGTTTAATTATTATATTATTTTATTATTTTATTTTAAAAGTCAATCTTGTGGATTTCAACAACTCTCGATAAGTTAATTTCCATAGCTGACTGACGTACACCACGTACTGAATACAGTACAGTTTCACTTCTGCCTACTATAATAATAATAATAATGATTTTTAAGTCAATTTTGTGTTAAAATGTCTAACCTGTTTAAAACAGGCTAGAGCACAGGCATACTACTAAATAATGCACAGTTATGATTGTTCGTTTTGTGCTCAAATACCAGCATATGATTTTAACACGATGATAGTGAGAATGACATGTTTTTTGCATTTCTGGTTGAACTGTTCTTTTACCAGGACATCTCAGTTGGGATCTTCATGCATTTTGTTGCATGAGTGACATTAAATAGCTCTTTATTTGTATTGGCAAGAGGCAAAACATACAGTGCCGTGGATTCCGAGGAACCACGATATGATGAATAATCACAGATAAATTTTGACCTCTTTCATATTCATGTCCCAGTGGAAAACCACTACCTTTTACACACACTGTAAATAAAGAGAACACCTTTTTCCATGCAGTCTATAAATGTGTTTGATCTACATTTTCAAAGCTCTGTGACATTCAGTTTTGCCTGTGAACCTTTAACATGGAACATAAAACATGCAAAATTCTGTCATTAAAACAAATAAATGCTTAAATAATTTACCTTTCCTATGCTTTAAAATAGGCTAAACCATCTAAAACAGACACAAACCTAAACGTAGAGCATAAGTAAAGGTATAACATTCTGAGGTTTCAGTCCTTTTAATATCACATTCCTTAACATCATACTTCCCAAAAGAGACGTGCCCCTTCCTGTCCTGAATACAACAGAAAGGGGCCTTTGTAAAAAATACCATTCTCTCAACTTGAAAATTCACACAAGTGTTTCACAGTGTGCTAGACCAATGTAAGGGGGGGGAAAGCTGTAAATGAAAAAGCTAAATGAAAAGTTAAAAAACCTAAACACTTTTTTGAATATTTGGGGGGGCTCTATAGGCAACGGGGGTGGTAACAGCCCTCTGAACATTTTAATACTATAACATGTTAAGAAAAATAAAATCATTCTCAAATGTCCATGTCAACTTCTAAATAATTGTTTATTATTATTATTATTATTAATAATAATAATAACAATACATTTATATCATAGCTTTCAAGGCACTCAAGGACACTTGAATACATTACAAAGGAGTACAGTGCACAATAAACTTTAAAATCACTTAAAGCTATTCTAAACAGATATGTTTTCAACTGGGAAACACAATTCTTGTCATTCTTTACATTTAAACGGCTGTGTAATACACTGACAGTTCTCATGTGATTAACAAACATGTTCTGAAAGATTTAAGATGGGTTGCTCAATTTCCCTTTGGTTAATGGTTGTGATAAGTGATGATGTGTGGCTCCTCATCTTTTCACACGTGATCAATCTTCTCTATATGCTGAAAGTCGCTCCATGTATTTTTTTCACATAAAGATTAGTTATTTGATTATGTACATCATTTTATTTCTCCAGAAGCTTCTAGTTCTTTGATCCTTTCCACATTCAAGTCTTTTATTTTAATTTTTTTTTTACTATTTTTATAAACTGCAGAATAGAGACTACGTGTAGCCTATTATTTATTTATCCGCATTTTTCTTATTTGAATTTTTATTTTTGCGTAGTAATTTACACACTCTAATAAGACATCATATACATTTTTGTAGGATCACAAGTGCCACATATGATTCTTAGTTTTACTTTGATTGTTTTGATCATGTTTACATCCTACATTGAACACGAGATGTTGATCTTGTGACACTAAGAATGTTTGAAATTTCCCCCATCAAACATCTCTGTGATGTTCTGCTTTCTTCTGGTCACATAAAAGCAACATCATCCAGCATCCTCAACTTCTGCAACCGCCACAGATTTTTGGATTCATCCATATGAAGCGTGTCTCCTATGGAAGAGAAAATGCTTTCTAAGACTATTCCACATTTATCCTTAATATAGTGTTGAGTTCTTAACTAACATTTTTGTTGGAATGGCACCCTCTGAGTAACCATCAGTCTTAAGCAAACAGGATATATCAACATCACACCAAAGGGTATAAAAGAACCTTCATTATACAACGCAAACATCTGTGGATTCTCATATGCGGCATTATCATATGAAGCAAGTTGCAATGACTGGTAAGACCAAATCATAATTTCAAAATCATTTATTGGAATAAAGTTAATACTTTCAATTCTGATTTTTAAAAATTCACCAGCGTTGTTTGTTTGAAAGGTCCTGTGGTGTGACAAATTATTTTGAAAGATCTTTGTAAAGATCTTCCATCGGTTACTTTTTGAGTTTTTAAATGAAATCAAAACCCAACAAATGTAATTATAATTTCAATGAATAATGCAATAATGAAAGAGTTTTAAATTAGAACTTAAACATTTTTATTATTATAGATATTATCTCTTAATTTGGTTTTAAACCAGCCTATCATTCAATCCCTTTCATAAACTACATTAATTTGCAGAATCATATTTTGTTCTGTCTTATTCATTAATGTAACCACTAATTTACCAAACATTTTTTGTTTTTGCTGACTTCATGCTTATTAATTAAACAGTGTTTACAGATCCAAACACCTCCCATCACATAGATGACTTCAGTGACTTCTACTATGAAGAATTCAACGACAGTTATCTCCAAAACATCAGCGACTTTGATTTGGATGAGAACACGCTTATTTGTTCACCCATCACTATCGCCGATGCGGTCAACATCTCATTCTGTGTCATCTACGTGCTCATCTTTCTGCTGGCTGTACCTGGGAATCTGATCGTGGGCTGGGTGATCGGCTCAAACAAACGAGCCCTTTCCTCTTCGGATGTCTATTTGTTCAACCTGATGCTTGCCGACACATTGCTGGCTCTAATCTTGCCCTTTTCTGCGGTGTCTGTGGTGCACGGCTGGGTGTTTGGAGATGCCATGTGCAAACTGGTTTGCCTGGTGAAGGAAATCAACTTTTACACCAGCATTCTGTTCTTGGTGTGCATCAGCGTGGATCGCTACATGGTGATCGTGCGCGCCATGGAATCCCAGAAGGCTCAGCGGCGACTGTGCAGCGGCGTCGCGTGCGGAATGGTCTGGGTTTTGGGTGGCGTGCTCTCCTTGCCGTCACTTTACAACGAGAAGTTTTATTCCAAAATGGGCAAACAGACCGTGTGTGCGGAACAATTCGACGTGAACAATGCCGACGAGTGGCGACTGGCCACTCGTATCCTGAGGCACCTGCTCGGCTTTCTGCTTCCTCTGGTGATCATGCTGATCTGCTACAGCGTGACAGTGGCGCGCCTCTTGCGTACGCGGGGTTTCCAGAAGCAGAGAGCCATGAAGGTGATAGTGACTGTGGTTGTGGCGTTCCTTTTGTGCTGGACCCCGTTTCACGTTACCACGATAGTCGACACGCTGTTGAGGGCCAAAGTTTTTCAGTTCAGCTGTTCTACACGGACCTCTGTGGACGTCGCCATGTTTGCTACGCAAAATCTAGGCCTCGTGCACTGCTGCGTGAACCCGGTGCTGTACGCTTTTGTGGGGGAGAAGTTTAGAAGGAGATTTATGCAATTACTCCAAAGGAGAGGAGTGCTGGATCGCTTATCAATCTCTAGATCGAGCAGGTCCTCTTCTGTGCCACTACCATCGGAAATCACCTCGAGTTTCCTTTGAGCTGCCGATATGATGGACTTTAACGTTTGTGAATGAAGACAAACTGACTTGTTTAGTTGGTGTTAGCTCTTGATAGAGCTAAGGCCATGGGTTCCATCCCTGGAAACCTATAGGCCTAACCGTATATCACTTAGAAGAAAAATGTCCGGCAAATGCATAAGTGTAATACCCTTGCTTGCTTAATTTTCAACACTGTTGTATTGGATATGTCACAATGTGTTGGCTCCCTCTAGTGGTCAGAAAGGGCATAGTCATTCACATTTTAGGAGAGTGGCCAGAAGTGGTGCAAAACCTCACTATATAATTACAATAAGTTACATTAGCTACCGCCTACACCTACCCCAACCATAAACCTAACCTTACAGTAATAAAAAATATTAATCGACTGTTTTCAGCGTGACAAAAATGATGCGTGTTGAAGTGCGCATGCCCAGTGGAGGTAGCTGTATCCGTTCTAGTCAAAACAGCAGAGAGAAATGGAAAAATGAGAAAATGGTTAAATTTGGCAGATGCTGTACATTGCGGCACACAGCAGTGGTAGGCTATAAAGAAGTGCTGTTCTAACGTATTTGAAATGATACTTTCATTAATAAACATTTCGGTATAACATTCAAATACGGTAGAACAGCACTTCTGTATAGCCTACCACTGCTGTGTGCCGCAATGTACAGCACCTGCCAAATTTAACCATTTTCTCATTTTTCCATTTCTCTCTGCTTTAAAGTCACCATGAAACGGAAGTTTCAATTGACTACTTTTCCGTATCGTGACGTATATCTGAGTGAAACGGCTTCTGAAATGTGAAAAAAATGTAGGGCGGGGCGTTATTTTGCCTTTCGCTTTTTGATTGGTTTGTTGTAAGTTGGGCTTGGAGGGGAGGGCTAAAAATGCCTGGCCATTGGACACTCAGTAATAGTCCTACTACTACCTCTTTTTTGTTGCTGTACGTCATGTGGTGAAGAGTTGTTGTTGAGAGGGGGAGAGGAGCTTAATGTTTTTGATTAAAGATTACAAGTGCAAATTAATTTTGAAAAAATAATGGTGTGCACAGATAAATCATTTATAATAATCACTGCAACACTGTGTAAAACACTTAGAATTTTCCTGTTTGATTTCATGGTGACTTAAGTCTCCCCAACCGGAAACTGCCGAGGGTTCTGAACGTGAAACGCGGAAGTCACGCATGCATATAGCCCATTGAAGCAAACACTATTGCTGTCATCGTTATAAGACCACTTTGCAAGATGTAAATACTGGTCCACAAGCACTTCCGGTTTTTATTTATTTATTTATTATTATTTCTAATCTTACATATGTAATTAAGTCTTAAAGATATTTGTTTAACATTTTAAATCTATTAAAAATATTCTGTTGGTCGTATTGTGTTGAAACGTTAGAGTAGTGAACTTAAGAGTTCAGATGCAAAACCCTCTAAATCAGTGGTTCTCCCCCACAAGGGGGCCCCAGCTGACTTCCAAGAGGGCCTCAAGATGACCAATATATTAAAATTAGACAAAATTAGCATTGAAATACATTAAAAACTATAAAAAAAACTTATTCTTTTGGCCAATTTTATAGTTAATAAACGTTTTTTAGTTAGCATTAAGCTCTAAAATATTTTATTAGGTAGAATTTTTGGGGGGGGTGTGGAAGGGGGACCTTTGAATATTATTGAATACAATGGGGTGCCTTGGAGTCAAAAAGGTTGAGAACCCCTGCTCTACATGCCACCGCTGTCAAAAATGAGATTAGGATGTTGAGTGAATGCTCTCCAAGAATTGGTCTGCTGACTGTCAGTAGGCAATGTACAGTTTAAAACTGTAAGGTAGGCTGTATGGTGTTTTTTCAAGAATATGTAGACTACTTAAAAGGTCATTGTTTTTTTTATGTATTGATGTATAGTGTATTTTTTAAAACATTTATTTAAGAAAATAAATAAAAAGTCTCTTTCTCTTGACATGGATATTATTAATAAACGATGTAAATTAAATGTTATATATATTTATAATAAGAAGACCACAAAAAATAAAATTTATAGTCAATGTATTCATTTTAAGAAATAACATGCAGCAGCAAATGTGTGTACATCTGGGTTAATTGGGAGACAATAAATTTTAACTAAAAAAGGCTAAATTACTAACAATAAGCATTAATCATGAAGCTAAAATAATACAACCTTGTTTTTCTAAAAAACTGTAGTGCAATCATATCGCTTGACGCCCGCCCACCTTAAACCTCAGATTTTTCTATTAATCATACAGGAAGGAAAGAGATGATGTAGAAATAAGCAGATATTCGAACACTTTCTTAGAAACCTGTAAGGCAGTGAATCTCACATTGAACTGAATGGCCATATGGGTTGGTTTCACACACATTTGAACAGAAGATTAATTGGTAAGAGCTCAATTGATTCCTGTGTTTTAGCTTACACATGTGATCAATTAAAATTGATTCATGATATTGTAATGTTGTGATTAGAATATGGAGTATTTGTTGCACATTTATGCATGTTTGGTGAGGTCACACCTGTTCATTGATGTTTTATTTATATTTTTTACATTCTTGAATAACATTTCTGTGATTTAACACATTATGCATTTAAGTCATCAGTCATCTACTTGCAATTTATAAATATGGCTTTCTAAACTCTATTCTTTCATTAGATGCATATATGCACACATTTAGAAAGCATTTCAGAAGTTTCCATGTATGCAGGACACTTCTATTCAGTCCGACTCTTTCTTTTAAATTGACAGAATAAGGCTTTAGATAAAAATTGTAAATTCACAGTAAACATAAATTTAAGCATACAGACTTTTGACAGATTTTAAAGTGAGTGCTGTAGTTGTAGTAAACGTTAGATGCAGTGCTGGACCAAAGTGATGTAAAAACATTACATTTTCACTATTTATTCAAATATGTTATTGAAGATTATGCACAAAGATGTATAAGTGTAAGTGTGCTTGGAGTGTAAAGTTAAGCTCAACTTTAAGTAAAGAATTACAGCAACACATGTGAGTCCGAAGAATGACTCAAAAATGAGATCAACAAGATATAAATTTACAATTGTAGTTTGCATTAAGCAGGTTTGCTTTATTTCCTGTGAGCTTTTTTGTTTTTAAATGCATTTTTTACATTAAAACCATTGTTCACCGATATCCTGTATACATTTGTGCATGAAATACAAGCTTAAACGTTTAGTGTTTCTCCATTCTATACCATGCATTTCATAATTTGATGTTCAATCAAACCTGAGGGAGCATTAAAGGCAAATATTGTACAAATGTTTCATTGCAATACTTTATTTTTGTCTTGATTGGCAGCCTGACTTAAACATGGAAGTTACTACGATTGATGACGTATACGCTGGAATGGTGCCACCCTGCCCCGACAGCATAGAGCATCTGAACCACACAGTTTTTATGGTTATCTACATCATAGTCTTCTTCCTCAGCTTGCTGGGGAACACGGTGGTGATACTTGTAGTGTATTACATGGAAAGCCACAGGGCGTCCACCGACGTTTACCTCATGCACCTGGCGGTTGCCGACCTGCTCTTTTCGTTGACTCTCCCGTTCTGGGCCGTTTACCTTCACCTCGACCATTGGATGTTTGGCACCTTTATGTGCAAACTGGTATCGGGCGTGCAGGAAGCCACGTTTTACTCCTGCGTCTTCCTCCTGGCGTGCATCAGTATCGATCGCTACCTGGCCATCGTTAAAGCCACCCAGTTCCTCTCCAGACAGCGCCACCTGGTAGGGGTGGTGTGCACGGTGGTGTGGCTGTGTGCCATTTTCCTATCCCTGCCCGTTATTGTGCACCGTGAGGCCTTTGGGTCTGTGATATCGGAGGACGCTTACTTATGTCATGAGAATCTGACCGAGAGTATGGACGACTGGAGGGTGGGCCTGCGGATTCTTCGGCACACGGCTGGATTCTTCCTTCCGTTGGTTGTGATGGTCTTCTGTTACAGCTTTACCATGTACACGCTGTGTCACTCACGAAACAACCAAAGGCAGAAGGCCATGCGGGTCATCCTCTGCGTCGTTCTGGCATTTGTCATCTGCTGGTTGCCCAGAAACATCACAGAGCTCCTTGATAGCCTGATGCGTGGCGAATGGATCACGGAAGACTGCGTGCTGAGAGACCGTTTGGATTTGGCGATGTATATCACGCAGGCTTTGGCTTTCACCCACTGTGCCATCAATCCCATTCTATACGCTTTTATTGGGAAGAAATTCCGCAACCAGCTCCTGATGGCGCTCTTTAGGAAAGGCCTGCTGGGGAGAGAAACTCTTTCCAAATATAGAGTTGGATCTGTCTATAGCTCTGCGAGCTCAAGGCAAATGTCTATTACAGACAAGTAAAAATGACAGGAGAAATTTGGAGCTTCTGTGAGGTCTGCGGTGTGCCGAAAATGCATGTTTTATCACCTTTGATCTCTGAAAATGGGGTGAAAATGCAGTGTACACCTGTATCAGTGCAGTTTCAGGGATATGAAGCAACAGAGCTTGGAGTCTAGATACATTTAAAGGGATAGTTCACCCAAAAATGAAAATTCTGTCATCATTTACACACCCTCGTGTCATGCCAAACCTGTTTGACTTTCTTCTGCAGAACACAAAAGAAGATATTTTGAAAAATGTTGGTAAGCGAAGAAAACTGGCCCTTTTAAATTGTATTGGATGGGCACAAAACAAGCGAGACATTATTTTTGGGTAAACTGCTCTTTTAATGTCGATTTCAGGCGAATTCAATTCATTATAATTCACAAGAGCTGCTGTAAAACTGCCAAATCTTTGCTTGCTGCTATTTTACTTACTCAGTGTGTGCGAATGCTTTGTACAATTGCTTCTGTTAAAGAAATACTTCTTTTATTTTGGAAACATATCATTTAATAAAACAAATGTTCAACATCTTAAAATCTCATTACATTGTGCATAATGTCTATGTTTGGTTACGGCACTCTATGTTTCCTATTGTAAAAATGCATTAAGGTTTTTGTGATGGTTGGTTAGGGTGAGGGGATAGAATTTGCAGTTTCAAAGTCATTGTGTCCATGGAAAATGCATAAAATCCCCACAATGTATAAAACAAAAAAACTTACTTGCGTGTTTGACTGTCTGTCATTTTCTATCGTGATGATAACAATCTTTGAAGGTGTTGCTTTTGTATTATTTTGTGAATCTTATAATCTATGAAAAACCCCTTCCTCACAGCAAAGGTTTCAGATCCTGTCAGCATAACTTTAAACACAGATTTGTTTCTGAATTTTTGTCATAGCCAAATCATTATGATTTCTGTATGGTTCTCAAATGTATACAATAAAATGTTCATTACTGATGTAGAAAGTAACTGTTTAGAGGTCTGTCTGTGTTTTGTCGTGCGATAACAGGATTTCACCAACCTGTCCACTTCCCCTCAAAAACACAACACAGAGTTGTGAAGTGAAGCAATACATTTCCTTTCTCAACACACCCCTACACAACACCATTCTCGCAAAAATAATTGCACAAATAAACTTAATGCAGTGAGTAAATTCATTTGAGGTTTTATTCTTCAAACACTACTTCAATTAAACACATTTTTTAAACCTGTAAGTCTTTGTCCACCAGCAATTCTCTGTCATATTTATTTATTATATTCAATGATAAAATTACACAAACCATAACTTGATCGTGCATTTTACATTCACATCTGTGTTTTTGCATCAGTACTTTTTAAGATCTTTTCATTCAATTTATTAATTATCGGAATAATATAAACCGTTATGGTTGATATGCTATCTGCTTATAAAACTGATGCTTATCTAAAGAAAGGTGGTAGGCAAAGTTGTTTTTGAGTCTGTGTGCCAATGTGTTTTGTTAAAGGTTCAGGATGTGGTATGGCTTCACAAGTTTTCCACTGTCTGAAAAAAATATTTAACATCAATCAGTTTTTAGTTAGGGTTAGGGTCAATGAGTTTTAGGTTAAGTGCATTTCACTCGACCAAATGTAAAATATTAAATTGTGTGTTTTAAATTAGAACAATCAAAAATACAAAGAGAACCAGAATTAGCTTTATTTGCACACACGCACGCACGCACACACACACACACCCTTATAGAAATTACACATTCATCTAATATGAGGTTTTGAAACATTTTCATGTGATTACTATGTAAGTCCAATGTGAAACCTATGGAATTCATGTACTTTTTCTGTAAGGAACAAGACATTTCTTACATTTACCCATTACAAGAAATAGAAAAATTGAATGTGTGAAATTGTGACACAAGATATTAAAACACCAGGATTGGAAAATAGAATTTTTGTCAAACATATTGCACAGGTTTTTATTAATATTATTATTGTTGTTCTTAACCTATTGCGTTAGTGCTAATAATTACTATTTATTTTATATTCTTTATTTATTTCCCCTAGTGTTAACGCTTCACACCCCAGTCCAGTCGGGGGCGGTATTGCACCACAAGTCACCATTCAAGCGCAGCAGAAGAAGAAGCGCTTACATGCGAACATGTTTTCACAAGAACTCTGCTTGTCAAGAAGCTGCTTAAACGTTTGCGTTTAGTGTCGGGATCAATAATGGTTTTGTGAAACAAGTGATCTCATGTAGACATGAAGCTGAAGGAGTTGGAGAGTTGTCTTCAGCAGGTGGACGGGTTTGAAGAGCCCAAAATCCTCCTGGAGCAGTACCCCACCAGCCCTCATATAGCAGGTAACGTTAACGTTATTATTCTTTACTTGATGCATTGATAAGTTGATAAGTAATACACGAATGGAAACATTACGTTGTGAATATAAGACGATATAAAAATTATGTTGTGAAAGAAAATTTTAAATAAAATAAATTTATCAAGCAGCTTCTTGAGGTCTTACCCTGAGATGCAAAACAGTTTTTTATTTTAGATTTCTAATAAAATATTATTTTTCTAATAGAATGTAGTTATTATATTTTGTTATAATTTTGTGTACCCAAATAATCTTAAACATTTAAGCGTACATCTGTAGATTAATTTTTTTTTAAGATCATGAAAAACATTTACTGACCCTGAAACAGTCTATGTTTACCGGAATTGTCACAATTTTGATAAAATATAAACTGTACCATTCACTTTATTTTTGTCATTTCTAATGAACTTCAAAGTAGAAATGTCGCAATTTTCAATGTATAATGATCAATGTTCTCTCACTTCAGGCTGTATGTTATACACCATCCATAACACATTTGATGACATTCAGAACAAGCTTGTAGCTGACTTGGGCTGTGGCTGTGGGGTGCTGTCTATAGGAGCATCAGTCCTTGATGCTGGGTACGGTTTTCCTTATATATGTGGTTGATGCTTTCATCCAAAGCGATTTTGCATTCAGGGTATACATTTTTATCAGTATTTGTCAGTATCTTGCACTTCTTACAGGTTTTGTGTGGGATTTGATGTTGACGAAGACGCTTTGGAGATATTCAAAAGAAATGTTGAAGAATTCGAACTGTCGAACATTGATGTTGTCCAGTGTGACGTTTGCTCTATTGGATCTTTGTAAGGCAAGAAGTTTGACACGGTTATCATGAATCCTCCGTTCGGCACAAAGCATAACCAGGGTAAGTCTTCTGTAAGTGGATGTATTCTAGAGCTTTAGAGGTGGAGGACCTTTTTGTCACAATTTCAAAATAATTTATGAAAACATCATTTTCATATTTGGAATACTTATCAATTGGGCATAACAAAACACAGCTTTACTTTGAGGAAGTATGGGGTTTACTTTGATTTCACCATGCAGTAAATCCTCAGATTTACTGGAACGTTCAGCACTGTTTCTGTGTTTTTAATCTTTAGGTATTGACATGCAGTTTCTGAGGACAGCGATATCCATGGCCAGAACGGCTGTGTATTCCCTTCACAAGACCTCCACGCGAGATGTAAGTGTCCACAGAATGAGAACACCCATTGCCAACAAAACGCAGACATATGACTCAGTTTCACTTACCGCGTGTGGTTCATGTCCGGCATCTTTTAACGCTGGGACCGCTCCATCTATCAGTTTCAAACGATCCCCAAATCCAGCGTTATATCCACCGTTTATATCCAGCAGTGAACAAACAAACACAGCTGAACTTCACGAACGCAGTGCTCTCTCTCTCTTGCTCCAGCTGGTTGACGTGTGTGCATGCTCCTTCTCCCGCTCTCGCTGGCTGATGTGTGGGCGTGCTCTTTCATTTGGCTCTCGCGGGTTGTGCCCGTGTTTTTCCGGAAGAAATGTCCAATAGGGGACTAAGAAAAGTTGTTCAGAAACAGATTTTCATTTTAGAAAAAAACCTTCCGAAACCCATACGAACGCCGGAGGAGTGTATCGAGCACAGAAATACTACGTCATACGTCCAACTTGTTTTTTGACAAGTTGACCATGTCAAGAATGATAAGTTTGCGTTTAACATTGTAAAGAAGTCAGAATGCATGAAACACCGTTGCACATCCCATTTAACTCTTCTTAGATTAATCATTGAATTGCATTTCTCTGCAGCACATTCAGAAGAAAGCAAATGACTGGAAAGTGAAAATGGAAGTCATCGCAGGTAATATTTCTGTGTCTGGGTTTCACATGTGTATGGTGTGTGTGCTTTAGCGTGTAGGTTGTGATATGCATTATATTATAAATCATAAAGTAAATAAATATGTACATTTATCCATTTAGCAAATGCTTTTATCTGAAGTTACTTACAAATAAGGAGCAGCAAAAGTATGTTTTTTAGTCCTGGTGTTGTTTCTCCACAGAGCTTAGATATGATCTACCAGCATCTTTCAGGTTTCACAAAAAGAAGTCTGTAAGTAAACATGTTTTGCTTTTACAGACCTGTAAGTACTCCCACATTTAAAGTTGCACTGGCAACATGCAGATAAACTGTATAATGAAATTTACATTTTTTTCATTTTAGGTTGATATTCAAGTGGACTTCATTCGATTCACACCGACATAAAAGGCAAATGTTGGTTTTTTTTAAACTCCATTCCTCAAAATGAATTTTATATTGTATCATAACAATAAACAACATCGTTGTAACTATTTCACATTTTGGCATCATACACAGTTGAACAATCATTTCATAATATCTAAGAATATAATTGCATAAAACACATTGTGCCACAAACCATGTTTCATATAAAACAGTCAGGTTAGCGATGTCAGTTATCTGGTGTAGTTTTGTTGAATCAAGGCTTATCGTGGCATTTGAGAATGAGAGTTTCACATTTGATTGCCTCTAACAAATGAATTCAAGACCATTGAGTTGTAATTGGATGTAGCTCTTTTGACATTTCCTTTTCAAATGCTAACACACTATTTATTTTACCATCCCACTAGTGCACAATTATATGGTTCATTTCATTTTGCAATTAGCATTTAGTGTAGTGTTTAATTCTGCTGTGTATAGTTCGCAGAAGTGCCGTTATCAGACGTAATATTTCATGCTACTAATATTTTGAAATATCCCTATCTTCCTGCCGAGAACAGGCCAAACCATTTCTCACACAATGTTGGTGACATATTACACACAAAGATGTTACAACATTGACATTATCAGAATGACCTGAATCCGTAGCAACATGACTATAACAGCAGAAGAGATTTCACAAACTGAACACACAAACGCATCCGTGCGAGCGGGCGGCCGACGGAAGGTTTCCTACAATCTCCCAGCAGTCCATCTCAGGGTCATATCTCTCTATACTCTGCAGGTACGCCCCCTTCGAGTATGAATATCCACCCGCTACGTATATGAATCCGTTTATTACTGCAGCACCACACTCCATCCTTCTCTCCTTCATCTTTGCCATCTGCCTCCATTCATTCTGCTTGGGGTCGTAACAGTCTGTGATGGTGGTCTGACCGCCGACCAGATACAGTTTATTGTTTAATGACACCGAGCACAGGCCGTATTCTGAAAGAAGCAGAGATTTGATGAGTTTTTCCAATCACAACTGATGGTGAAGAGTGTTAAAGAAGTGGTTAAACTGTTTAGCGCAAAGTAACATATTTTAGGCTACTTTATTTAGATGTCTGGATCTGTCTTACCAGGATGTGGACATATTGTTATAATGCTCCATTCGTTGACATCTGCCCTGTACATCTGAATCTTCTCAAAAGTGCAGCTTCCTCTGCACCCATAATGCCCTCCGGTTACAGAGATTCTGTCATTTATTACACAAGCACTAGCATTTCCAACACCTGTAAATGTCGAAAGAGAGATACTTCTAACAACTTAAGTTTTTTTATAAACCACTATATGATAAAACAGGAGTTCTGGCCATTGCAGGAGATGAAGTTAAGACCTGACCTGAGACCAGTCACTTAAAATTTTGACTTTATCTCCGGTTCTCAATCACAGGGCTTTAAGGAGACTTAAAATAAGAATAAAAAAAGACAACGCAAGCATTACAATAAGCTAAAACAACTAAAAACCAAGATATCTGAGTGTTATTTTCTATTATTTTTGTTATGCCGAGCTCTAGATTTTTGGGGGGTAGAAATTGTGGGGTGGGTGGGTTTCCTTCTACATGTTTTGCTATGTTGCTACTCTGGTAACTTCCAGCGTAAGTAAAGGTCCAATGTAATATCAGAAATAATGGGTTTTACTATAAATGGACCTTTTGCTGTTGTATATTGTTTATATAGCCATTTTTCTTGGTTTGTCCTGTATTGCATTATTTTATATTTAATAGTCTTGTAATTTATTGTTTGTTGTCCTTCTCATGAGGAAAAACGAAATAAGACTTTCATTATATGAAAGTTGCATTAACTTGCATACATGTATAACGGTAAGATCTTAAATCCTGAATGGGTTTTGTTTTTGTCTTTATAGAGAAAATGAATTGAAAAACTTCCAGAATAGGGCTTTCACAAAACCAGATTAGGACTATCGTGGCCAAAAGAATGAACAATATCTATGCAATCTGAAAAATAAATAACTAAATAAAATTAAAAATAATATTGCAAATTCAGCCTTAATTTGGATCATTTTGTGTTTTCTCTTTTTTTGGACAATGAATCATATTCAAAATACGAATGTCGGTAGATTATTTACAATATCATGTGTAATATTAACACAATGTTAAAAAGTAAGCTTTCTAAAAACACAATCTGTGTTTAACTGAACGCATCTCTGTGTGTAGTCAAGAACAGCACATTTTGTGTTGGTTAAAGAAATGTGTGTTAATATCACGGTTCTTATCAATACGCAATCCAAGGCATCTGAAAAAGTGTGCGATTATAGAATAAATACCCCATGTGCTGTAAAAAGAACAAAAATAACTCATACCTTGTATCATATCTGCCACAGGGAGCCATTTCTTTTTCAAAGGGTCATAGAATTCAGTTTCTCGTGTAGGGGCTCCTGCTGTGTATCCACCTATGGCGTAAATGCATCCCCGTAAAGCCACCGAGCAATGATAATACCTGGCTGTAAGCATTGGGCATCCTTCTGTCCATTCATCCGTGTCTGTTTCATAAATCCATACGGTATCTAAAGCATCCACAGTTTCTGTCCTGTAGCCCCCGGTCACATAGATATTAGGGCCCAAAAGTACAACACTGTAACTCTCCCGTGCAAAATCAGGCATGTCTTTTCTTTGAGTCCACGTGTTGGAGATAGGGTCCCATGTGTGGACTTCACACAACGGATGCCAGTAATATCCTCCTATAACGTACAAGCTGCTTGTCAGTGTCTTGCAGCAATGAGATAAGTCATTGCTTGGTGTCAAAGAGCTGACGATAAGAGAGCGCAGTTTATTTTCAGAGCAACGGCTGTGTAGATCTAAAGCAGTTCTGAGGTACACGTCATCCACCTCGAGATGAACGCAGGCGAGAAGCTCCTGAAGGTGGTCTGTACGAACCAACGTGTCATGAGCAACCCACTTCACCACCGACTCCAATAACGTCTCTTCTTTCCACACGTTGAGGTTCTCCGTGGTCAGTATCGTCTTGAGCTTTTGGAAATCCACCTCGTAAAACTCCTCCTGATCCGTGAGCTCCGCAAACCGTCCCAGCATGACCCTCGAAGCTTCACGCTGCAGGGTGGAGCACACGTGAAGCTCAGCGAACGAATGCATCCCGAGGCAGTTATCGATGTCCAGCAGGCGAATCAGAAAGTTCTCGCAGGCTTTTTTGACGGAGGTGAACTGAAGTAGGTCTGCAGCCTCCAGAAGGCTCTGAACATTGGTTTGGGTTATGCTGATCTTTGAGGTGTAGACGTAGTTTATCAAAGAACCAAGAATGTTTCCGTCTGTGCAAGGCAGGCTGATGATGTCATTCTCACGCTCCCTCATGTCTAATGTGAACATTAACTTGAAGTAGGAGCTGCGTGCAGACAGGACCACCTTGTGACAGTGGAAGACCTGTCCCGATGAAGACCGCAGGGCGATGTCTGTGAACAGACCGCTGGTGTGAAACTGATGGAGAACGTCCAGCAACTCAGATGAGTGAGTCTCATCACAGAACTCGTAGGAGTAACTGCTGTGGCCTTTTACAGACATTTTAGCTGGAAAGAGAAAGTGGTTAAATTCGTTTTCAATGTCATAAAACGATTCATCGGAAAAAGAAACCCTCATGATAATATGGTGTGATAACTGTTGTGATTCTAATGTAAGCATCACACAGTCAGACAACACATGGAATATCAGATTAAAAAAATGATTTTCAGACATGAGTAAAAGGAAAGATATTAACACAATTTTTGAAAGTCATGGTAAGTGAATATCATTTTTACTTATGCTCCCATATCTTGAAATCAAGTTATGTCAGGAGTCTATAACAATAACAATTTTTTTGTTATTCTTTAAAATAGTATTAAATAAAATAAAATAATTCTTTAAAATCATTAAACATGAGCAAAAAAATGCTGTAAAAAATGTTAGCAACATATTTGATTTATTTTTTAAATATTAACAAAAATACTCGACTGTCATGGATAACAAACAATTTAAAACACAACATAGTTTCATCAACAACTGATTTATTTGGTTAAGATATGGGTAGTTGACAAATATACAGTACATGTGTCCTATGGTGTGTATAGTAGCAAAAATTTAGTTTATAATATATTATTTATAATATAAAATCGCATAAGAGAGATTTATCTTCATTGTAAGTTATTTTTCTACATTTTTGCTGTCACAATAGGACACATGTACAGTAGGGTATATTTGTCAACTACCCACATATTTTGCACAATTATGAATTATTTATTAGTAAAATACACTTTATATATATATAATTACATTTTTGCTAGAAGAAAAGGGAATTCATGAGGGTATAAATATGAGATAACACCTTTTTGTTAATATTTTGAACAAAAGATCGAACTGTTAAACAATAAATAATTTTTTTCAAGAGTGACAAAACTACTACTGAAGTGCACTGTAACCCAAAAACTAGAAATTGTGAATTAGTTCTCAAACCATTACTCTTAACTAGATTTGAAATCAACACACAAAACTACTACTAGAACAAGAACAAATGTATATGCAATCTTACTGAGAAACAGCACTTGCCCGTGTGACAACTAGCCCCGGTGTACCATGCATAATAAAACAAGCTTACCTGGCCAATGATCGACAGCGTTTCTCTTTCAGCGTCGCGTTGAAGTTTAATCTCCCTCAGTGCGACTTCTCCTCGCACAGATCAGACATGTGGCTCCTGAATTTAGCCCCATGCAGTCACTAGAGAATGCAGAGCTCCTATTTTGGTCTGTGTGTATATCTGGACACACTCTCCGCTGTCAAAACAGCAGCATCCTTCACCCACAATATCTCCCAAGCATCATTTATTGCATTTGCTCTTAAACGGCAAAATCTGATTGCTTTTTCCGACCCATGTGTCCCATTTTCAATCTGCTGAGATATAATAATACTTTTCACGTTGTGGTGGTCACGGCTGGTTTAAGTCTTAATCCTAATAAGGTTTAATCCCGTTGCATAATGAAGCCTGAAGGTTACAGAAATAAATCCATTTCTGAACTCTTTTTTTGTTTTCTGAAGCCAAGAGGGTTTGTTTATTGCTCGGCGATGTTGAGTAACTACACGGTCTGCATGTAGTTACTATTAAGTCCACAGGGTAAATTAAACGAGCAAAAAATAACTCATGGTTACCATAGAAACTGCTTGAGGGTCATTCTGTGAAGCGCGAACGGAAGCTATTCCAGTTTATTTTACAGTGAACTCTGCTGATAAAAACAATATCAATTCTAACGGATTTATTACAAATATCATATAAACCATCGGTTATTTACCATAAAACATTGATATTTTTGTGTCTTGGTCTTATTTCAGTAGGATTTAATGTTCTATAGGTTCATATCAAATAACATCCAACACCAACAGGACCCATCCTGCTACATGCCTACATAAAACTTTGTCCTTGAGGTTAATTAAGAGTGATGATGTATATGTCTTAGTTCATTATTTAAACTTTGGTGACAGCACTGACACATAATGTGACACAGTTAGCTTTTATTGTAAACTTAAACAAAACAAAAAATAATGTCAGTTTTGTATTTACATTTATGCATTTGGCAGACGCTTTTATCCAAAGCAACTGACTTATTATACTATACATTCGTCTCCGAGTATGTGCAATCCCGATCAAACCCATGACCTTGGTGTTTCTAGCACCATGCTCTAACCAAAGAATGATGAAAGAACATTTTTATAAACGTGTTAAGGAAATATCTTTACTATCACCTTGCCTGGTTTCACAGACATGGCTTATAACACCGTGTCTACACCGGACGCAACTGACGCGACACGACAAAAGACATTAGAAACGCATTAGAACCCATTATAATTTACAATTTTGTCCACACTGGATGCGGCGCGGTTAGGTGTAGACGCGGTGTAAACCAGGACTATGCAGTAGTTAAATTAGGATATTTAAAAAAAAAGATCTGAGGACAAAACAAGGGCCCTGATACATTTTAAGATATGTCAGGGCAAATGATTTTCATTTAAGCCAGCTCATTTAGTCTGGGACTAGCCTTCAGTCTTGTCTGTGAAACCAGGCAAAAGTCCTTTAACACACATGCATTTGAGGGGCAAACATGGCACTTGTTGAATGTCAACTAAAACAAACAACAAACCAATCCAAAGATGTGGTTTTAGTAAATAGCTTAAGAAAAAAACTTCAACAGACACTTGTCATTTCGAACCTGTATGACTTTCTTCCACAGAACACAATAGAAGATATTTTGAAGAATGTTGTTAACAGCCCCCCATTCACTTGCATTGGTTACAATCGAAGTGAATGGGGGGCTGTGCTGTTGACAACATTTTTCAAAATATCTTCTTTTGTGTTCCGCAGAAGAAAGTAATTCCGGTTTGAAATGACAAGAGGGTGAGTAAATGATGACAGAATTTTCATTTAGAATGTGAACTACTCCTTCAAAAGCTGGAATGTTACGTGATTTCCATTAGGATCTGTCACATTCAGAAAGTCAGCCTTGCAGCATCTTTAAACTCAAGATCTCCCTGGATATCTCCATGAAGTACCACTGATCACCACTGGAGGACTCTATTTCCCCACCTGCAGCTGTCAAAATTCCTGAGATTAAACCAGCATAACCATCTAAAACCAGGCAGGGAGACCATCTTAAAACCAGCCAACCAATTTAGGCTGGTTTTCAGTAGGGATACTGATAAATCCAACCCACTCTCTTCAATCTGTGTATAAATAACACGACTTTACACTTTACATTTACATGTGATGTTTGCATGCGTGTGTTGCATGCCAATCCTTCCCAAATACCACGATGACATAGGTTGTGGTGTCATTTTGACATCATGACGTTTTTAGTGTGTTGACTTAATCAGACATCGTATTTTGTGTACGTTTTATTTCGTTGGCCAAACTGCACGTGTATATGTGACATGTTTTGCGTGTTTATTCTGTACCATTCAGTTATGCGAACTCACACAAATTTGTTTTCATGTAACCTTTGATCTGATCTACCAGTGGAAGATTGTGAGAGGCGGGACACGAGAGATACTGTTTGGAGTCGGGCGTAATTACACTCAATAGAAAAGCAGAAAGAGTGGAGAAGTCTTACATGAGTAAAGGATGATATAAATACCATGTGCTCTTCTTGAGATAGAGGGAGGGGGCGCTTCAGGTCCAGATCTATCAACCCTTCTACTGGACTTAGAAAGGCAAAACTTTTCTGTCAGGGGAAATGTTGTTCATAGATGGGGAAACTTACAAGTCTCACATTAATAGCGAATGCAGAAAAAAACATTCAATGAAGCAAGTCAAATGGACTGTTCAGGATATAAGGGGAACAGTGTTTTCAGCCTTCCAGACCGATTTAGGTATTTCTAATGAGATTGTGATTTCATTTAAAATAGGAGATGAGCTCTCATGTCATGACTTCACAGCAGCCACTTGATTAATACATTCCTCCATGATACAAAATATAACAACAACAACAAAGCCCTGCAATTATTTATCAGAGTTCCGTCATGTTTTTTTTCACCAGTGTTATGCAATGAAGGAAAGAAACAAACACTGGAAAAAATGGAAATGGAATTTGACATTCTCTAAGTGACAGAGTTCAGATTCCACTTCATCAATACAGCACAGTACTGGCCAGAAATGACTGGTCCCTGCTTCCCTCTACTGGTTTAAAAGAGGAACTGCACCCAAGTTTTTCACCTACTGTTGCACTTGTGTATATGGTTGAGTGACAATAAAGGGATTTGATTTTGATTTGATGTCTATTTCATTAACGTGGTTTGCTCCACATGATTCTGACGTTGATGGTTAGTTGGGTGCTTGCTTGGTAAATCTTGGCATCGAGCCAGGCCAGGAGAACTTTGATGACCAGCATTTCTCTCAAAACCGGGATTGTGGAAATGCCGACTGCGAGGATCTAAATATGCCATCAAAAACATGGACTACAACACAATACCTAAAGCTGAATTTGTTGTCAGATTTGTCAATAAGTTTTGAAATGGATTAAAAAGAGAAGGTTAAAATCCTAACATCGATTTTATGTTTCTTGATTTTCTTACGGTCAGATCAAACCAATCAAAACGATACTAACTCACCAGTGGTGTGCACAGCCCCTGCCCATTGTGTTAAAATATAAATACTCCCCTCTGGTCACACTAAATAATATTAAATATGATTAAGTAATGTTTCCATGAAGTTTATACTTATCTTTGCTTATGTAGAGATAATACCATACGAGGAGTAACGATGAACCGAATTAACTGGTATGCTTCCTCTAACTATACATGACAAATCTTTTATTTTAATGCATAATTCTTTTCCATTGCATCAATAAATTCTCTGAACATGACAACTATAACTATTTTTTATTGTTTATGAGAAATAAACGATTATATTTAATATCTAAAATACAATGTTTATGAATGCATTACTGTGTTTGTGTGTTATACTTCATAGTCCAACACATTCCCTCTACGTGACTTTTATGTTTCACTCTGCCAAAGAATCTAAATTTCCTTCCAAATCATAAATATTCAACTTTATAGTACAGAATTTAAGTGTTTTTGTCATTTTATACGGTGATCTTACCGTTATAAGTCGGCAATCGATCCATCTCGACTAACAGTTACGTTACCGTCTTAGATGTTTCCACGGCGGAGTGTAAACAACCTAAACGGCGAGACTTTAAATGTTGCGAAAACTACGGTGACCGGGAGGGGACAGGCTCGTTTCACTTAGTTTAGTCGTGGCCACGAGATATTACCTCGTGGGAACGTGATAATATGTTGTGGCCACGAGATCATCTTGTTGAGGTAACAACATCCTTATGTTGTGGCCACGCGACGTGAAGTCGTTCCCTCAAGATCCTATGGTGAGAGAACGACATCCTTTCTCGTGGCCACGACTTTGTATGTTGAGGGAATGACATCATTATCTCGTGGCCACGACTTCGTATGTTGAGGGAACGACTTCCTTATCTTGTGGCCACGACTTAATATGTTGAGGGAACGACATCCTTATCTTGTGGCCACGACTTAAATACGTGCTCGTCTATTAGCGCCTGGAACTATCAGAAATAGATAGGACTATAATAATATTTATTTATAGGCTGGAATTAATAAATTATAATATTAACATATTGCCTGTTATATTGAATTGCGTGTGATGGTGCCTATACAGTGATTGTAATAATAATAATATACAAATATTAAATAAAAAGAAACGATTAGTGAATGGATGGAAAAAACAGTTTGGTGCAATAGATAAAATATGTTTTATTTATTGGCAATTTTCATGTGAAAGCTGTCTTGCACCATCGTGCGCAATACAATAATAGGCAATAAGTTGTGACGCTTGCACTAGAGGGGATACGGTTCGGATCGCAAGTCATTTGGCTGTTGTTGTGCACTATTAACTATTATTCCAATAATGACACTTGCTTGTTGGTTCACGCGTCTATTCTGGACAGTCTATGGTTGATTCATTGTATACTTTCCATAGGCATAATTTGAGGATGAGACAGGTGGCATATGTCCCCACCACTTTTTGTCGATTGTGTCCCTATCACTTATTGGAAGAAATAAAAAATAAACGTGTGGAAGGTGTGTATATGCCATTAACATTTAAAAATGTATGGAAAAGCGCTCGCCGTCTGTCGTTGCATACCATCAGACCACCAATGCCGCTTTCAGTGCGCTTGCCTACATTTATAATAAAAAATCTGAGCACACAAAAGACTCGAGTCACACGACATAATACAAACGGCCAGTAAAGAAAAACGAAAGGCATAACACGCACACATTCCAGAAAATCACTGGCAGTGTGAACCAAAATCGAACGATCCTGCAACACATTTTGCATGAAAATATGACATCCCGAGACAAATCCTGGGGCACATTATGCATGAATTTTCCGAGATCTCTGTATGAAATAGGCTTATAACTTCAGACTTTGCTTTTCGGACAAGATGCGGAGTGCTCCAGAAGCGCAGTACTTAAGCAATATGGGCCAGTTTGAACTTAAAGACAGAGAAGGCCGGTACGCTGATTGTGGAATTAAATTCTAGAATAAAGACAGACTGTTTCACATGTTGATTTCATTTCGTTCGCGTCAGTAGGTTTATTGCATTATTTGATCCGAGATGAAGCAAATAGGCCAACACGTGTGCCGGAACTTCTCGCATTATTAAGGCGATTTAAATTATGCACAATCCCGCACCGAAATTGGAGCCTTGAAATCATTATAAAATGTAAAAACGAATCATCATTAATAATTACAATTACAATATCAAGGGGAATAATGTAAAAAATATGCTTTTCACATAATCATGCAGCCCAGCCGTTATCGCAATTAAACCTATTAATTTATCACAGGATAAATAAAAACGACTAAAAGGAAACGAATGTGTGTTTTTTATTAGTTCAGCGCTATATCTTAATATTATTATAGTCCTATCTATTTCTGATAGTTCCAAGAGCTAATCGACGCGTACGTATTTAAGTCGTGGCCACAAGATAGGGATGTCGTTCCCTCAACATATTAAGTCGTGGCCACAAGATAAGGAAGTCGTTCCCTCAACATACGAAGTTGTGGCCACGAGATAAGGATGTCGTTCTCTCAACATACAAAGTCGTGGCCACGAGAAAGGATGTCGTTCTCTCACCATAGGATCTTGAGGGAACGACTTCACATCGCGTGGCCACAACATAAGGATGTCGTTACCTCAACAAGATGATCTCGTTGCCACAACATAATATCGCGCTCCCACGAGGTAATATCTTGTGGCCACAACATATTATCACGTTCCCACAAGGTAATATCTCGTGGCCACAACAAAACTACGTGAAACGAGCATGTCCCCTCCCGGTCACCATAGAAAACAATGAACCGGTAAGCGCTAACAGCTCTTTGTTCAATCTTCTACACCAGCTTTAAACTTTTGTACACGTTTTAACCAATGTTTACAGCTCTGTGTTCAGAACTGACGAGATTGCAAGCAAAATTGTTGAATGTGTTTGTAGCAGGGACGCGGTGACGTCAGAATCGCCTTTGGGTGGAGCTCAATTCTTATTTGTGCATCCTCGTTTCCTTTCCTCGCGTCTTAGCTCCACCCCTTCAGGATGCGAGGGAAGGGAGCAAGGAAAAGAAGGGAGGACCGAGGAATTAAAAGAAGTGAAATGGCATATCCTAGCTCCATTTAGCGTCACTTCAAAGCGTCGTCAATTAATGATGACTGTACACATTGCACATTGAAAATATAAAAAATAAAGTTAAATACATACTTTAGGCCGATTTCATAATCTCCACTACAATAAAATAAGTTAAAAACATGCTTAAAAGTGGGCCGAAATTTATTTAAGGTTGATCAAATATGTTATACATAAATATTAACTATATTAATATTAACTTTATGAATATTAACTATACTGTCTATAGGTACATGTACAAAAAAGCGTAATTATCACATTTATGCATGTTTGAATATGATCTACAGATGTGACGACGTGCAGGGGGAGGAGAATCATGCGCACGTCAGGTTTAGTGGAGGCATATTGAGAAGCACGCATAGAGTCACACAAAAGATATGCTAATGTTGCTAATGCTTACTGATACGCGGGCCTGCTTCTCACAGCAAGAGTAAAACAATCATACAAGCACATTTTCATTTCCTTTACATTAACGGTCTCCTCATGCGTGAGAGAGCAATCGACAACTCTTGTGGAAAAGCGGGAGGATAATTAATAATTGTGTAATTCTGCGTAGCAAGTGTTTGTAAGTGAGTTTCTGCACTGCTGTGCGGTTCGCAGACATTTCAGAGGTTATTTCTGACTCAGATATTTTATAATAATACCTTTATTTTATACGGTTCGATCTTCTCTTGGCACTTTAGAGATTAATAGTAAAAAAGATTAGAGACAATAGTAAAAAATGAATAAATAATAAAATAAAATGTTTAGTTTATTTCTTATTAAAAGGGCAAACTTGAGCACTTATACGCCGCAATTGCAAAAGTGGTCTAGTATCCTTGACGACGGCGCCACCTGGTGTTCGAGAGCGAATGAAAGACGACATTTATACAAATGCTTACAAAATATAAAAGAGCAACATAATGTCATTCTGCTGCAATATATCTCTGTAAAGCTGCTTTAAAAAGCGTGAAAAGCTCCATATAAATTAAATTAAACCAAAAATGATTTACTGGAATGATTGAAATGTGTCACACAGCTGTAAATTTAAACACTCGCCGTTCTACTGTTAGAGTTTGCTGCCCTTTTGTTTCTACAAGAAAGTATTCTAAATATTTTATGCCCTATTTTCACAGCGATGAATAAGAAATACTGTCTTCACAGCAGCACTAACACAAGCATTACTGTTACTATTGTTCATTCTTAGGGGTATGGATTTCTCAAAACCCCTAACCTGAATGACATCTCAAATCGTATGTGAAGAGATCTGTTATTAGTTTTATAAAAGCGCTCATTTTCGTCAGCAAATGGGAGAAAAATCAAGTTGATATTAGCTCTGTAAAGATGAATGTCCTGTGTAATTTGATGCAAGCCATCTGTCTTATAGTAGTGTTCTCAAAGCTCACTGGCCAGACTGGCCGGGTGCCCTACAGTGATGGTGTCCGCCTGCTTTTGAAGTGATCTCCTCCTGCCATGTGAATCCATGGATCCTACTACATTCCATTACAATGAATGCGTAAGCACAGACGCAGAGGAGTGTAGACGTTATTACCAGACCTTGTCATTACTCAGCCCAGTCGCTATGAAAGTTGTACACACAGTGAACTGGAAGATGGGGGAAATTAAAACGTAAGATGCAGACTGTCAATCAAAGTGATGCTGGAGTTGCATTCGTGTGTTTGAGCGAGACTAACAAGATTCTGCAGGTCAGCGCAAGGCGTTTAAGAACAAAGTAGGTCAAAGGTCAGAGTGGAGGGACAGATGATGAAATGTCTGGATGTTTGTCTTGTTTTAATGGTGGGGTTGTCACTTAACTGTTGCTTAGCTTTGTGTACCTTGGAGGAACACCTTTTGGCATTCATTGTTAATACTTTTGTCTGTTCTTACGTGGACAAAGATGACTAACTATAAGTCATGCTGAGATGAGTCAATTCAATTCAATTCAATTCAATTCAATTCAATTCAATTCAATTCAATTCAATTTTATTTTATTTATATAGCGCTTTTCACAATGTGCATTGTTCCAAAGCAGCTTTACAGGAGCAAATAAGAAAAACACAGAAAGGTAAAACACAGCACAGTGCATGGTGTTTATAGACCAAGCAAGATCATTATAATAAATAATATCTAATAAATAAATGAATAAATAAATAAATAAATGCAGTCTCCCGGTGAGCAAGCCAACACTGCACTGCTCTGCTGTCAACTATGTGTAATTTATGAATAGTCTGTTAGCGCATGAAATAGGGTAAGGGATTGCTTGTTTTAATTTCTTAACCATGAATGTTTGTGTTTCAGATCTTCAAGCAGAAGCCTGTCCTACTTTGTAAACAGTAAAACAGATCTGACATGTTTTAAAATGTTGACCAGGATGAGGCAGTTGGTAACTATCGTCTAAACCGGATTACCGACTGTATTGTCGTCATCAATAGGCATCACTGGTTTTATTGAAAAGAACTTTTAATCACATTTGATTTATTTTGTGTTTAAATATTTCCCTTTAAAGCAAAATAAGATGAGTGTTAGTTTAAGGGTTCATCATGTTAGCTTTCAAACTGTAGTGTTCTGTAGCCTCTCTGGGTGTCTCCCTTTCATCGTGTGTGCCTTGTACAAGTTCAAAGACATTATCACACCGGTAATGTGTACCTGCACAGCTGGTTGTGGAAAAACGTATGCAATAACTTGTTCAGACATGATTGAACATTCCGCTTAGCGCACAGTAGGCAGCACCCAGAGTACTGAATGTTGGATCAACACATTTTTGTGGTAACAGGGTGGATGGTGTCACTGTCAGTTTTAAGCACTCACCCCCTCTATTTGAAAAAAAAATGATATCAGGAGTTTCAAAAGGGTCATATTTAGTTTTAAAGTCAGCCTAATGTTTGAAATCTGGATAGTTAGTTATCATCTTGAACATCTTGACTGTTCCCCTTCAGTCGGTCTCTCGACGTTGTGTTGAGAGACAGACTGGGGATTGATCTTGAGAACCTATCATCTCCGAGATTAATTTTAAAACGCCAATGGGCTTGGCGAATGGCACATGCACGCCAGTCCCTGCCCCGTGCATATGGGTATAAAAGGGAGATGGCGGCGGCCATTCACTCATCCTTTGTTCTTCGGAACCTGCGTGGCTTATATCAAGCATTATCTCTTCGAGACTCTTCGATTCGTCGACGATTTATACTGCTGGATTTACGATGCAGAGCAGCGGACTTCTCCCTCCGGAGAGCGGACTTCCCCTGGGCGTCTCGTCAGCGAGCTACAGACCTAAAAGAGCAAATTTCTCACAGTTGCGAGCATGTCTCGCTGCTGTGTCCTTGGGTGTGACAGACTCATCCCTGAGTCAGACAGGCATGACACCTGCGTCACATGCTTGGGGGTCAAGCATGCTGAGGCAGGATTTGTCGATCCGGCATGTTCTGTGTGTGAGAACATGGCGATCAAGGTGTGGCGGTCACGGCTGGCTACATTCTTTGTGAGCGCTGCCGCCACCCCGTCTGCTTCCCAGGCGAGTTCGATTGCCGCTTCGGCGAGGTCGACCACTTCGACTAGCAGCGGGGGTGATTTGGGGGTACCTATGGATGTCGCTCCGTCAGCTTCAGCTTCGCGGACCACCCATACCCCAGCACGCTCACCTGGCTCGTACCCGATGGGCGGCGGTGGACCATCCCATAGCAGGCAGACTCGACAGAGGGATGAGGACGAACTCTCTGTCATAGCAGCGGACCGCTACCTCCTGGCATCAGATGCGGAAGACCTCTCTGAGCTCCCGCCCCCGGGCGGTCGAGCTCAAGATGAGGCCGACGCTGAGATGTCAGCCATGCTTGCCCAGGCAGCCGTAACACTGCCCTCCCCGAAACACTCGCGGCTGGATTCATGGTTTCTGGGGTGGGAGCGTGGTCAAAATCCATGCACCGCCTCGGTGCCATTCTTCCCGGAAGTGCATGAGGAGCTCACAAAGTCCTGGAATGCACCATTCTCGGCGCGTTCCTGGCTAGTGGGCTCGGGGGCTGTTACTTCACTGGATGGTGGGGCGGCCAAAGGCTATGTCGACATCCCCCAGGTGGAGCGTGCAGTCGCGGTGCACCTGTGCCCGCAGACAGCTGCCACCTGGAGGGGTCGGCCTAGACTTCCGTCCAAGGCTTGTAAGCTTTCTTCAACACTCGTGTCGAAGGCTTACAACGCTGCAGGACAGGCCGCTTCCGCCCTCCACGCTATGGCGGTCCTTCAGGTTTTTCAGGCTAAAGCCCTGAAAGACCTGGATGATGGGAAGGCCGACCCAACTCACATGAGCGAGTTACGCACGGCCACTGACCTCGCGCTCCGGGCGACGAAGGCCACGGACACTTGTGGTCCAAGAGAGGCATCTGTGGCTCAATCTTGCGCAGATGGGCGACACCCAGAAGGCCCTTATCAGGGCCCAGCACCCACATTCTCACAGAAAGAGTGTTTCTCCCTGGGTTTTCTCTCTCCATTGTTTCTAATTTCAGAAGCTCGTTTCAATCAGATATACGTCACGATATGGAAAAGAAGTTCATCGCAACTTCCGTTTCATGGTGACTTTAAGCATAAATGAACCAGACAAACCAGTCTGTTTAAAACTGCACAGAACACGACGAGGCAGCTTAGTGTCTTAAATCTAAACATAGGAATATTTTAACAAATGTTTTTAAATGTTGTCATCATTTACTCACAGATGTTAAGAAAATATTATGGAAACAATTTTAGTGACTCAGAACCCCAGTTAACATTCACTTTTATTGTACAGACATAAGAACAGTGATACATCAAAAACAAAAAGTCCTCTTGCGATTCACAAAAAAATAATTTATAGGAGAGAAAGTTAATGCGTTACATGAGAGCAAGTTAATGCGATACATCCGAGATAAAGTAACTTATTTGCTGAAAAATAACTGAGAACTGCTTTTAGTCTCCCGAGGAGCAACCATGAGCTATAAAATGAGTCTTCTGGGCTGCTTATTTTGTTCATTCCTAAGGACCAGGAATAAAAAAAATCAGCACAACGGTTGCTCGAAAACCCATTTTTAAAGCAGTTCAAGAGAAATCTTAACATGGTCAAAGACATTTTGACCTCTTTTTAATGACGTCTCTTTGAATGATGTTTGATTTGGCAGCATCTCTGCATTATCGGTCAGATCAGTTTGCTTTGCTCTAACTCGGTCAGTCAGATAAGGTAAGCGAGTGGACTCATTTTCTAAAATAACAATGGCCATTTCAGAGGGAATATTGTACCCTGGTCATTCACTGGTTTTGTATAACAAACTCCTTAACCAAAGAATCACACAAAAATATCATTGAAATGAAAAAACGTTTGGGAGTAACTCATTTAAAGTATCATTTACATTGATTTATTTAGCAGACAGTGAAGGAGTGTTTTCAACATTTTGTCTAATGCGCTAACAACAGGTGCTGTCTACAAAGCAATGTTTACAAGTAGAACTACAGCTGATGTTTTAGTTGATCTTGATGTTTGTGAACTACTCCCCCATGTAAGTATACTGCTACTAACTTCATTGTTGTGTAACAGTTGCTCTGCTGTTGTCCTGATAGCAGCTTTTCACGTATTCATTCTAACAAGTATCGGTGTTGCACAACAAACTGTTACATCAGTGTATTTTACAAAACACTGCATTGCTCAGAGCTTTATTGTCAAGGGAACTGTACAATCAATCAATCAATCAATCAATCAATCAATCAAACTGTCATCAATCAAACTGTCTATCTCACACATCTAGTGTTGGGAAGACTCATTCGTAGTTAGTGGGCTTGATGAGATGGTTCATGTGAACCAGTTCAACAAGAAATGATTCGCCTGCACAAAAGTTAATGTGTGGATTTTTATGCACTATTATACAATTGTTTTATGTCTTAATTACACATTTCATTAAACACTGATGATCATTTCTATGGGTTAAATTGACTCGTTACAATTTAAATTTCTTGCTGTATGAAGTGTAAATGTATCTCTTACAGTTTAATGCTAGGATCCCTAATCTAGCTATTTCATTACTTTTAAGGGATTAAAATTCAGATTCAAGTCAATTAAAAATGTATTTCTATAGCACTTCTGCATTGTTGCAAACGATACATACAGATAGTAGAAACAGCAGCGGGATGTTAATATAAAAATATATACATAATACTTTAAATTACAATACGTTGTATTGTTGCAATTTTTCTCACTTTACTGAAATTGTCAAAGTTTGTAACCAGACTATCTCTTTACATTGCAGCTCATAAATTAAGGTTTATGTTCACTAAATCTGATACGAGACAATGAGTCATTTTAACAGGTTCTGCAAATCTGTTAATTCACTGTTTGGTTACTGTTCAGTCTGGTGTTGCCAGTATATCAGCATTAGTGCAGCTTAGTACTGGTCTCCACTTACAAATAAACTGCAGTAGTGCTTTTAGTCATTTTAGTATACGTGACTGCTAAGATAAACAAATAGACTTTTAGACTGAATTTGCATTTAGTTTAATCGGAAGTCTGGATTTTTTTATATCAGAATATTTACACAATCTTCCAAACATGTGTGTTAACTTAACACTCTTATCTATAAACACCTATTATTTCACAGGAGTGACACAAAGAAAAAGTCCCTAATTTAGATCTTACTGCTGATTCATGCTTACATGCTTTAAATTAGCACTGCGTCAAATCATAATTGTCAGGTGTTTACCTTGATACTACAATTATACTAATTCCGTGTAATACAGGCCCGTAGCCAATTTTTGTAATGAAAGTGTGTCCTTTTAAATATAATTATAATTCAAGTGACTTGTTAAGCCTAATTGATTTAACTTAAATTTTAGGGCAGCTAAAGTTTTTGAGTTGAAATAGGTGACATTTTAAACAGTGTACATCAGCGGCCATCAAAACCCACAAACGTCTTTCAGACCGAGTTGCTCTAAATAAACTGACATTTTAGAAGACTGAGGTTGCCCGGCCACCAGATAAACCACAGTTTTTTTCTTTCTAAAAGAAGATGGGAACTTTGGAAAATATTTTAAGTTACATGAGGGTGGATGCATGGGTGGCACCAAGTTCAATTCACAGGAAACACAAAGCCGATTAAAAGCATACTTTTTAAAAATAGCACTTAAAAACATATTGCAAGTGAATACAATTGAACTTATCCTTCCAAGAGGCTGAAACAGAGCTCAGATCGGCTACCTTGCCTAGTTTTCGTGCCATTCACGATTTAGAACGCATTCTCCGATGTCATTTTCAGAATTGGTGGTGCAGCTGTTACAGGATTCACCCATTAAGACTGTAACAGAATGTTTTTTCTTCGGCTCTGTGTGTGATCCTTAGATGTTGGATGGCTGGTGCAACAGTTTCAGGGCTGAAAGGGAAGTGTTATTTCTGTTTTTGGTCCGATTACAGGAAAATGCTTTTGCTGACAAGGAACTACGAAGGAATATTTTGCTGTGGCGCAGGGCATGGTGGATTAACGCACACCCGGAGCATGGTGGGTTTAAGCAGAGACAGCTTTTCCTCCCATGGATTTTAGTGTCAGTCAAACGGCTGCAGACATAAAGAATCAATCTGAACATGGCAGCGCTGGATGCTTCTCTTGCCAACAACCAAAATACATCCATCTAGTCATCTAGTGGTTTTGCTTGCAGTGTTTCTGTAGGCCAAATAAAGATCATTTTTTAAAATGTCTTAGAAGTAAAATCACTCAATGTCATATAGCAATGTTAAACTGGGACTGTATATTAGTCTGTGGTTTTTCGCTGTAGACTACTTCTTTGTCTTTGGTATCCCCTTACAATTGTTTGTGATGTAAGTATTCTATTTGGAACTTATTTCCTTAAAAAATAAAAGATCATAATCTAAATAAACTGGTTTTATAAGGAAGATTAACCTTGCTCTCTAGACGTCATTTCTTGTAATAAGGTAGGCCAGAACATGCTGTATCATATATAAAGTCAATGGGGATGGGCATTCTATCAAAGTTTGAATTGTTTAAAATCGTATAACCAACCCGGATCGAGAATGACTGTCGAACTGGTTGTACTTGATTGATTTCTATTGTATTCTGTTTTATTTTCATGACTTGAAAGAAAGACTTTTACTTGCGTTTGCCAATAGCTCTTTCCCAATTTAAACAAAGAGTAGCTACACACCCTTAAAATGATGGAAACTTGTTGGTTCACAAATAAAAATCTTAAAGGCTGAAAAAAACATCAGAATATTTTTGCTACAAATGTCAAAAAGATAGAGAACTCTTAAAAAAACCACAACTTTGTGGGACTAGTTATGAACCAGGGTTGGGTACCGAACTCTGTACTTTTGAGGGCACCGACCGAATTCACATTAAATCAATTGGTGCCAAATTTCGATCCCTGAAAACGCAACTGAGCGCTGCGCGGGAGTGCGCACATTTTACCTCACGCAATGCAAAAATCGTTAATAAAGCAAACTGTTCTAATTAACGTACAAAACATTTGACTTATAAACACATGGTTATCATGTTTATATTATTTCACATGTTATTCCATATGCTCGTATTAAAGATTTATATTATGTGATGTATGTGGATAGTTGACAAATAAATCATGTGTCATATGTTGTGACATAGCTAAATTTAGAAAACAAACTGTTAATTTATTTACATTGTTTTATATTATTAATATTTATATTGATCATGTAAAATAGCGTAAGAGAGATTTTCATTGTTAGTTTTTTTTCTTAATTTCTGCCGTCACACCATAGGACAAATGTGCATATTAGTCTGTCAACTACCCATGTATTGTATGATCAACTTAAAATATGTAAAATTTTATATAAAAACAAATGATATAAAAAATCTGTTCATTTTCGTAATCACGCTGTTAAAATATTTATTTCTATTGTCTTTATTTGATTTGACTATTGTGTACAATTTAACAAAATGTTGAAATGTGTTTGGACTTTTTTCACGTAAATAAATGTTTTTATTATTATAAAGTAAAGTTAGAAAAAAATTACCGTACAGGTCGGAATTGTAGGTATCGAACTGGTACCGGTTAAAATGTGAACAGTACACCATCCTATTATGAACTAGTTAAGCTTTGTCGGTAACTGGTTTTAAAAAGCCAGACTTAACATGGACAGCTGAGAGCTTACAGTATACTGTTGCATCTTTAAATGAAATTGAATTGGATCAGTTACGCTTGGCTAGTTACTTCCCATCCCACGCTCAGCTACTCTTCTCTGGACCAGCTCAGTTTCCTACTGAGAACGTAAACCTGGATGTAATCATACCTGGTTAGAATAATATCACCCACGTTGAACTTCTCCTGAGAGGCTCTTTGGAGAATCGGTTTTATTATTGTACTCCCATTCGTGGACTCCAGGACATATCTGCTTTCATCAAGAGTGAATAGAGTTGGCCGGGTGATCTGAATCTCTTTATCTGTTTATTGTCTTGCCTCTCCAGTCAGCCAACAAATTCCTTTACAAAAAGGAAAAAAATATAAAGTTAATATTATAAAGTGCTGTATGCCTTGCAGGCTAAGGATTTTGTTCTTGTTATTCAATTCATCGCCTTCTACCTCAACATATCTAAAAGCTTTGTTGAAGACGCAAAAAATGTAAATTCTAACCCTTATGTCCCTCCCAGCCTGTGTACTGTTTTTTTTACAAGAAACACAAAACTCCTGAAAAACATACATACACAGACAATTCGTCAACAACTATAACAATGACAAAACAATTAATGCACCATAAAAATACACCCATACAGTGTTAAAGTCTTATTTCACATAGCATAGCTTACAGTTTGACATAAATGATGCCAAAACAGCATTTTTTATTTAAAAAAGCAACCTATCTTACATGTGGCTTTGGAAGGTGTAGAATATCCGAGTAAAGTCTCAATTTTTTATTAAACAGAAAAAAAATAACAGCAGACAGGTTGGGACTGCTTTGGGGATGTAGATGAATGACTTTAAAAGCCTTTGAAACAAGTCTCAGTTTCAGTGACCTAGTACACAAAAAGGAGGATGTTTTTTCAAGAGTATCATGATGTGTTCTGGTAATGTTTCATGATTTATCTCAGGGTAAATGGATGCGGATATTACAGATCCTGTCCTCAAAATAAAATGCTTGAGGGAATTTTAGCTCATATGCCTCTAAACACCCCTCCACAAAAAGGCTCATGAGAGCTCTATTGTCACTCTCCAGAGCCATGATAAAGTGAATATAAGCCCATGCATTCAACACTATTATTCATCACCAGACCCTGAAACCAACAAAGCAAGCTTTTTGTTTAGCCATTGATAATGCTATTGGTTTTCCTTGAGCAACGGCAGTTTCCTATCAGCTTGTATTTGTCCTGATTAAATTTTAACCACCTTTCCACGTCCTATTCAAGTGGACCGCACTTATGAAAGTCATCAATCTGAATTGTTTATTTAGTGTCGGGCCATGGTGTAATTAGAATTCCATCCAAAATGTAAGAAGATTATCACACACATGGTTAAAAAACAGATCTGAATTGTTTTATGGACCCGTTTTCTTGCCTCGGTGGTTCAAACAAAACTTTCATGATGCAACTAATCTGGCAAACTTTGGCAAACCTTGCTCCTATCTTCCAAAGAGCTCATTCTATCAACTCTTAAGAGCACACCTTCATTTCCAGGTGGACATGAGCCACTCATTTAAACTGTTAAAAGTTGCATACAGCTACTGCAAATAACGAATTTAGAACTGCAGATTGTTTGCCAGGTTTATCTGCAGTAAGCATCAGCCGGTCATTGTGGGTAGTGTGTAGGCATGCATTAGCCGACAATTGCTTTAACCACGCAGTAATGTCAAGAGTAGGCAACGAAATACTTCACTTTTATTGACCAGAAATGTGGTTATGTCTCAGCACTGTCTAAAAGAAATGCTTTACTGTTGCTTTGCAAACTTTCTTTTATTTAAGCTTTTACTTAAAAAATATGCACTATTAGGCTAGCGTAATGACACAGATTAAATAAAAGCATAAAAATTGTTCTGAATATTGCACAGAGATGATTCAGGTCAACATCAACCCTACATATACAGACTCTAGTAATTTGACCTTCTTGTTTGTCCTCAACTGTCTTGGAAAAGCAGAAACATTTAGACAGTCAGTGTACTTTTGAGCTCAGCTAAATGGTGGTCTGGCAAAGCGCTCCAAATCTTCATGGGCAGTGGATCTGATTGCGTGAGCTTGAACTAATGTGAAACACCAAAGCATGCCTCTGAACGCTGCACTTAAAGGACAGAACCCTGTCCTTTACACAGCCCTTACACATTTGGGCGTGTAAGGGCTACATAAAAAAAAACGATAACATTTGAGCAGCATGAATGCTTTTGAATGTCGCGTTGCAGACATCTTTGTTGTTTGTGTGGCCACGTGCGCAGAGGCATACGTCATGTAAACCCCGCCTCCAGAAACAAAGGAGTGTTGGATTGTTCGAAAACACTATACCGTCTCTTAATGTTTTCGAGCTTCGGTTTACCCCAAAACGCAGAACGAAAGCACAATTCGCCAGGACTATGCCGAGCCCTTTAAGTTCGGTTTGGTTTGCTGCGGCGAACTAATGAAACGAATTGTCGTTTGGACCAGATTTTGTTCGTTTTTCAATTTCGAATATAGTTTGCTGAGCCCTTTAACTGTGGTTTGATATGAAAAAAACTGAACATATTAACTGTGAAAGCTAAATAAATATATTTAAGACACATTCTTTTGTTGTCCCAGCTTTACCAAAATTATGCAGAACCCAGACCCCAAAACTTAGTTATGGTAAATGGTATACACTGTTTCGGGCATATACTGTAATAAAGCTCTTTTAAAAGGTTGAATAACCTAACTCTGATTTTCACACTGAACCAACAAACAGAGTTACACAATGATAACAAAATGCAACAACCATAACAAGGTGTTTGTAATGTGTGAACTACCTTTTATTCCTGTTGTATTGTCTTAAATAGGTATTTTCACCATATGTTTCAGTTGTATAGATATTTTTTGAGTTCATTTAATATTTTCCCTCTTATTCTTTCAGACTGGGAATAAACTATACAACTTGTTGAATGCTAAGAATCAGTTTAGTCTTCATGAGGCTATAAAGAATTTAAAATGAAAACATTGGACTTGATGCTTGAAATGGAACTGCAAAGAACAATGCCCATGACTAGAAACGTAAGATACAATATAAAATATAAAATAAATGAATATGAAATATGAAACATACATGAACATATATACAGTACACAATGCCAATGGCCTCCAGTAGGTAAATTTGGGTTTATACCAACTTTTTTGACTTCAGGTAAGTAAATGTGGGCTATTTCCTTTTGTAGGCTATTATTTCAAGCTCAACCACTCAAGCCTCTGGTCCAGTTTCTTGCTAAAACCCTGAGGTATTTCTTTTCACAGTGCAAATTAAAGGTTAAATAGCCATACGTGCTTTCAACTTGCTGGGGGTAGGTGTTACGCATAAACACAGAACGACCTCTTCCATTGAAAAGGGGTCCTTAACATTTTTCATGATTCTTTGTATTGTTAAAATGTCAGCCCTTCCTCCTCCATATTCACGAGACTGAATAGCAGGTCATGACACTTGGTGCTTCACATTGTCCGATCTTGAGTTCAAGTTTGCAAAGTGTGGCATCTGTGCATATCTTTCTGGTGTTTATTGGGCCGTTTGCTTTTGACGTTTGTTTTGAAACAGAACATAAAAGGGGGCTGTTGTCTGCCAAAGCAGGTGTGAAAGAGTGCTTAGGTGTGAATCTTTTACCCATTGACATGCTACCTCGTGTTATGGCCGCTCAGTTGGATAGCGTGACTGTTCTGAATATTTCTCTCATTCACAGCTTGTAATAGACATGCACATTTGACGTTCACATGCCAACAAAGTTGTGACACGTTCACATGCCAAAAAAGTTGTGTTGCATTGTGTTAACATAGTGGTGTATATATTCTTGGCAAATAAAGATCTTTCGTGGATCATTTTTTTTAACTGCACTTTTACTTTCAGACCAAAATAAAAACTCTGGGTCTCAAAACTACTAATATCAAAAATGGGTGACGTTTAATTTCAAGCAACATGACTTAAGCAAAGCTACCCGTCCGGAAAATGCACACCCACCCTCTCGGCACATTGAGTACCAGATGGAAGTCATCAACTTTTCCATTCGTGCGTGCACAGTCACTTTTTCTGTCCAAGCATTTTGAGATGCATTATTTAAACTGTGAATAATGTGCCGCTAAACTGTTGTCTGCTTGTCTATGAGATGTGAACCCCTTTAATAGAAATTCCAAATACCTTTGGAAATTGAGACTATTTGTCCAACAACAGAAGTGCTTTGTATGTGAATGTTTTCCTTAGAATGTGCTGTTTCTCGGTAGAGCTGACCTATGAACCACGGTGTAACTAACGGCTTTTGTGAGGCCACTCACTGACAGAAGCCTGAACCTGACATCATCTTGCAAGCATGAGTTGGATCATGTCTGGGTGTATGCTTCTTTTGATATTAAGAGCCCTTTATCTAGTCAACACTATGTACTTGATACTTCTCATGTTATTCTATATCTCATGTCTCTAACCCTGCTTCACTATGATGTGTTGTATTCACTACACGCTTCCAATATTGATCTCTGCTGCCAGTTTTAAGAGTGATCCGTGTGGATTTGTGGAAATCTCCTAGCTTCTGTGTTACTAGTTCAAAGAGAGAGGAAGCAATGAACTGCTAAACTTATTGTTAGAGCCAAAGATCCCAAACAATCTCAAAAGTTCCAAAGAATTTACAAGACTTTTAAAGTAAGCTTCATTTGAGCTCTTGTATAACCAGCGGAGAAACATGCAGGATGCTCTTGAGATCATTTTGTCAGTGGATTAGACGAAGCTGTTTAAAATCCAAAGAGTGGCTACATGTTCACAGATTATCTCATGTTAAGAGTATGTAAGTATGAGATTTAAGCATAAATATGACTACTTTCTAAGAAAGATATGTTATAGTTAAAAGAAGAAAATAAAGAGGGCTTTCAACATTGTTGTATGTTTTGTTTAGCAAAATAAAGTCAGTAACTAAAAAAAAACAGTTGTTGTATTAGTGTAGAGTCAAAAAATTGAAGAAAAGTTTTATTATCATCGTGCAAGCACAACAAAACGACTTCAAAATGACTAGACATTGGATATTTTGGTGTAAATGAAGTGAACATTAGACATTCAACCACGTCTATGCACACACACATATAATTGTATGCATGCTGTGGAAGACAACATTTTTTACTTCATAGCATATATGATTCAGAAAAAAGTAACCATTGACGCCCTGGTAGGTGTCTCTAACTGACTAGTATGGGTAAACCAAAATAGGCAAACCGTGCCAATAAATGTACCAGGTTTAGACATGTCCCGTTCTTGACAAAACATTCTTCTTTGTTCCACCTTTTGAGGTAACTAAGCAAAACAATCAATGACGCATGAGCTGTGACAATACCAAAGGAAACTTTTAATGGGGGTTTTAAGGGAATAAGTGTTTTAACCCACCCCTCAACCATCTGCTACGATGTCGGGGGAGTTTAAGGTCAGATCTGTCTGTTTCTATGGCAACACCCTGCCCTTTTATTTAAAAAGGTTGGGGGTTTTGTGTCCTGTATTTTTCCCACCTTGTGGCCGGACAGTACTTGTAAAATGAGGATGGTCTTCCTGAAATAGGAGATTCACACCCCCCGCCCCCTTACCGACTCACACAAGGGTGAAACAGCACAAACTGGAATCCCTGTACTGCCCAACCCCCCATCTACTGGTTTGTACCCCAACCCCCAAAATGGCTAAGCAATAACACATAAAGCCCTGCCCAACAGAAACATACCATTTGCCCGCCCAACCTTCGTAAATGCATTAGAATAACGGTTTTGACTCTTTTGTGTATAGACTTCAGTTCAGGTAGCCTAATGAGTAGTTGAACATGTTTTTTTTTTCAAAAAAGGAAAGAAAAAAGGCAATTATTTCTGGCGTTTTCAAAAATTGACCGATCAGCATTTTGCACATTTTCGTTATTTTGATTTAAACAATTATTTCACTTGTAAGACATAGGATAAGACTTAACATTTGTTGCTTATTTTATTCGACTGTTCATTTTAAAAAGCGTCCTTAAAATGTTGCATTACATTTTAACATTCTAACATCAGCTCAGTTTTTTGGCTTTGTAGACTACACTTAAAGTTGCTGTTAAATGCTTTCTTATTTGTAAATAGCTTTGGATAAAACCATCTGCTAAACAAATAAATGTAAATGTTACATTAATACCAACCCACAGCATCAAATATCTACTTTCCCTTGTATAAATCTATAAATTTGAACAATAACATATGGGTTACAATGTTGGAAAAAATGTGTATTTGTCATCTACCATACAGTATATTTACTTTATTTAAGATCTTATTCGTTCAAAAAAGGCCGCAGTGGAAGAATTACGTGTTGTTCCCAAGTATGGCCACATTATCAAACCAACCTGATCTCACGGGAATTCATAACTATTTTACTAGGTGGCTTATTTGTATGAATTTGTACGTTGTGAATCGTACAAAAACGTACAATTACTAGAAAAAAAGCAATACTGAAGCCCCACCCCTAACCCTAACGGCACTGGCGCGAAAGCAAATCATGCTAAAATGTATGAATGAGGTCGTACAAATTCACACAAAAAATAGTAACTTTTTTTTCGTGAGACTGCATTGGTCAAACTCAATAACGCTACATTACAATATGAAATCACTGTTTAATTCATAAGATCTATGGCAACAATCACTGTTACGTAATAAGAGAATTAACAACTGGGCTCTAAGTGTGAGGGATCTGTAAAAACGACTATGCCTTTCATGTTGCAGTAAAGTAAACAGTAAGCGAAGCACAAATTAGCGTTTACAACACAGGTGGTAGAGATTAGGCCAGTTGGCACCTTTTACAACTGGATGCATGTTTATGACATTAGTAAATTAATGAATATAGCGTTATATGGCCACAATGACTCTCAACTGCAGGTGTTTTTAGAGTATTTGTGTTTATTAAACAACATGGCATCTGGAATAATTGCAGTGGAGGTTCACTTTATGATGCAAGCGATTAGACCATGCACATGTTTTGAATATACAAGTCTGTTTTCTTGTCAAAAGCATTGTGGCTAGCAGTAAAAATACCATGAAATAAACCACATTAGACAGTTTTGTTTATCTGATTGACAGGCTGTTAGATCCCTCTATGACACAGCAATTTCAAGCATTTGTTTGAAATAAATTTCAAAATTGTCCTGGCATGAGCAAAGAACAAACGGTCCTAGAGGCAAAGACTATAGTTGAAATTACTCTAAAATTGCTGATGACCTATAGTTATTTGGAAAACGTTGTATTTTGTTTAACAAAAAAGTTGATTTTGACAGCGCTTTTTTAAATATAACCAAAGACCAGATCAGTATTGTCATTCATCATATTTCAGTCCTATATGCAGTTCAAGACACACACAAATATATCTAAACCTTGCGCTGTGCTATTTTACAGACACAAACTCCAAATCAGATTTAAACTCTTTTCAGTTTTTCAAAGAAGCAAAACTGCAAAGGTCTTCAAAATATAAAGATCACTGCCACAAAGCCGACAATTGCAAAGACATGAAAATACTATATAGTGCAAGTTGCCAGTGGTCATGGCATTCCACCGTTTTTTGCAGCCGCTAACCCCTTTACGTAAACTTGATGTACGCTCTTGTCTTGCATCAGTCATCCCTGCATCTGCATTTTCTTCTTCGTTTATCATCCACCAGCCAATAATCATGTTTAAACAACACAACCATCTGTACGACCATCAAACAGTTCAAAGCGGATTAACATGCCAAAGTTTAGTACTTAAGGAGGTTGTTGAAATTCCTAACCCCAAGACTGAACAAAAGTAATATTGATGCTTGCTTTAGCAAGAACTGCTAATTTTATTTGGAATTTTATTGAAAGCAATGTACTTGTAATGTCTTGGGGGAGATCACATTCCAGAAGACACAAAGTGCTAATTCTCTCTGACGGGCTACCAAACTAACTGCACCTGGATTAGATTTGAAAAGAATGTCAGACTAAACCTGACAAGACTTCTCTGTAAGAGTGTCAAACTGCTCAAGTACAGAAAAACCTACATACATAGCAAGCATATCTTGCCTTGTCTTACAAATGTAAATCGCTTGCATTAGCTCATCTGATTGTTGGTAAATGCTTCCAAAAGCCAAAGCTGGGTTATGTGCGCAATGTCATTGAGATTCCATGCAACTGTAGACTGAAAACATCAAAAACCAACCGGTGTTGACTATGTGTTGGTCCATTTGATTTACACTGTTAAAAACAAACCCACATGGGGAAGACCGCCTACAGCTTCATCCTGTGAAAAAAGCAATGGAGGAAAGATCTTAAATAACAACAACTTCCGAGCACCATACAGCAGGAAAAGGGAAAGCTGCTTGTGCTTATCTAAATGATTTGTTTCCTCTTGTTCTTTTTATGAGAAGTTTCCTCATTTGCAATGAATTACATAAATAAAGATGGCATTTTAAATCAAACAAAAAACTCGCATGACTCTGCAGGAATTCTCTTGTTTCCACCATGCACCATTGCTTTAGTTAGGTTCCTTTCAACCAACAAGTTAACTGTCCTGGCCAAAGTAAGAAAGCTAAACTGCAAAATTGTGTTATCAATTAAATTAAAAATGCGCATTTAGAATAAAACAATAGAAAAAATGAGGGGTCATCCTTCATCAAAATCTACAGTGATGGTAGACAGTTGAAAGCTGTGTCATTTAAACCGAGAAGCGGAAAAATACATAAAATAAATATATGCACGTAAATTGCTTATTGTGTTAGGCGGTCCTGTTTACTATTTACTATTTAACTATTTACAGCTACTTCGTGTTTGAATTGTGGCCGATCAAAGCTAGTTCACTGAATGATTATTTAACATTTGGTCTCTGCAGTCTTGGCTTTTTGGTTAAATCCTTGTCCAGACTGAGACATATCATTTTATTTGGTTTAATTCATAGTAGCCAATTCAGTTTACATGAGAAAAAGCATTAAGGTAATAAAAACAAACTAGATCGTTAAGGTAATACAAATAAAAGAAAACAGCGCAAAAAACGACCACATTAGAAAAACCAAACTTAGGTCAGGTTTCAGCCCAAAGGGGTTGGGGTTGGAGGCTTGGAGCTGCGCAGACATAGGCGGGAGGAGCTCTCTTTGTCCTCATGCTATGAACCTCGAGTCCGACAGAGACAGCGTGCGTGGAGGAAGGGGGATATAGGTACTCAAACGAATGGGTTAATAAGAATGTGGTTTCATCGTCAAGATTACTGAGGGATGTGGTGAATTTTACAAGCTTGTACACACTCAGGACGTACTTGTGGAAAAGTGTGGAGATCGATTCAACGAGGTATGTTTTCCCCCGCCGAAACGGACCGCCAGTGCTCGGCTTTTTAGTGGCATTTCGTTTACCCAAATGTCTTTAGGCTACAAAATAGCAACTTCATACTTCATTTGTCGCTTGTTTGTAATTTACACGAGTATTTTCTGTTAAATCTCAACGCTAGAGCTGGTAGAGAAGTGGTTTAGTTTAACGTTAATCGTTTTGTATGTTGATATCGTGTGTTGCGTCAGTCAGAGAACAATATCGTGTAACGCTAAATGTTAAGAGATATCAGACATTTCTTTACGTTTCTTGGCACTTTCTGTGTGAAAACGCCTCTTATGGTCGGTATTAAGTCGTTACCCTGTTCTTCTGCGAGCGGTTTAAGGAAAAGCCAGCGTGCTGTTTGGGATGTTGGTTCTTTTTTCTTTGGCTAGGCAGTGGCACCATTCACTTCACATCAGGTAACGTTAAATGCGCGCGTCTTCATCGAGAGTGATTTGCGCTTCAGGAGACGTTGGTAAAACGAATGTTTGGTGGTCAAATCATTGATGCGTTATAAGGAATATTTAGTTTTTTTAATATAATAATTTCCTGTTTTATTGGTTGGGGGTATATTTTTAGCATAAAGTTACATTTGTTTTTAGGACTTCTTTGCATCAACCCTGGTCTGACCAAGACAAACGACAGAGCATGTGTTTTTTAAACTTTGGTTATTTACACATACATTTTTACGAAGAGTTGTTTAATTAAAGCGTAGTCGACCTCTTATACGATATAAAACCAAAAATGACCTTGTGGCCATCGTAACGTTGATAAAATATTTCGTGACGTTTTTTACGTTTCCAGATGGTGCCCTCAGCGGCACATACCGGCTGATTACAGGCCTGCATCTCTCAATATTCTGGGTGAAATATTTCCCTCACTTTTCTGAAGTCAGAACTTTTTTGTAAAAGTTTGCATTTTACCACAATAATGTAGTTGATGGATCTTTGATTTTTTTATAGATTTGTTTTATTAACGTTGGAAACCTAGAAGTTGACAAAACACGCAACAGGAAATTGAGCTGCCCTTTTAACGCAGATTTTTTGGGGGGCCTCCCCCACTTCCGCAGAGTTTAGGCGTCTGGATTGGAACATTAACTTCTTTCTCAGACGTCTCCACAAAGCCACGTTGTTCTGGGAAGTTAATACCTGACTTGGGTAATGGTTTCTCAGCGTGGTGTTGCTTGACTTGCAGAGGGGGTCAGAGCTAGGAGGTGCTGAGGATCAAGGGTCTTTCAGTCATTTAATTCTCTGTGACTTTCCATAAGGGAAAGACTTTTCCCAGCTAAGATACATATTTAATGCTAGGCTAAATGCATCTGTATAGTAAAACCAACCAATATCATTCTTGAGGCTTGCACACTAAGGCATTGTACACCATTTAAGTAGATCCATTTTACAAAAAAGCCCTTGTCCATTTATCATAAATGGCTGGAAAGGGTACAGGAGTTCATGGCTCAAGAATTATGAGAACGATCTTGTATGATGTGTCAGGTCAGGGTCATGACTGGAGACTTGTTAGACCTGGGTTATGTGTAATTTGAGGGCCAACTGGGCACCAGCTGTGGAATGTTGCAATGACAACCGCCAAATTGTGCTGCTGGCTACAAACGGATATGTTCCCTTTGTACCGAGTACAAATTACAGTGATTTGACACCTCTCGTGCGACTGTCTCCAATAAACCCTTGGACTGATGTTGTGACCATTGGCAGCACATTACTACCAGTTGCTTTAGGACTTTATTAAAACTTCAGTTTGGACAACATTGAGAGTTTGTTTTTGCAGATGTTTTTCTCAGTTCACGCATCAGCCTCAGTGGAAAAATCAAGTCACAACTGTGCCCGAAGCGCCTGTTGTTTACTTTGTGGAGCTGGTGGTGATTCAGCAGTTATTAGTAGTTGATTGGACCTCGGGATGACCCCCATCTTCTTCCAACTCACGTTAAGTTGTGACTGAACCATTTTAGTTGCCCAGCTTAAATTTATTGTCAAAATGATACCTTGACTAGTTCTGCCAAGGATATGTGAGGGGGCATTTGGTCAACATTTAATTTCTTGTCTTTCTGTCTTTGCTGAAGCCCGAGAAGATCTGAAGGTTTTAATAAGTAGGTGCTACACCACAAGGGTCAGGGATCATCATGGTGGTAAATACCTCATTCGTATAAGGCATTTTTAACTTGGCCATCTTAACTAGCCATTTTTGCGGGGCGATGATGGTCTTGCTTAATTTGTACTTTTTCAGCTTTTTTCATCAAATCCACTTTAGGGTCTTTTGGTCTTATTTGTATTTGATATTTAAATATAAGCTTAGGTTGAAAGTGAGACGAATTTAAGCAGTTTTTCCATATGAATTAAGTTCTGTTAGTTGTCTTGGTTTCTGCAGATTGGGAATGGGAATAAAGAAAAAGAAATTGCATAACACTGCCATCTAGTGTTTCATGGTTGATTCAGCATCTAACTATTGATGATCATTGTCAAAATTATTTAGCTGGCAATATGAAATTCATCCACACAATTAGTTTTAATGTAATTTTATTTGATAATTAAGTTTTTAGACGACTGTGTTGTTTGTATTGGACCTGATCTACATTTTGAAGGAAAAACATTTGGCATGTAAAATATTACATTTTCATTGATTGCTAATTGCTGTTCTCTTCTCTTGTTCTCTTGTAGCACTAAGGCAGCGGTCCTTCTAGAAACATCATGAGTTGGAGCTTTTTAACACGACTTTTGGATGAAATATCCAACCACTCCACCTTCATGGGCAAGATCTGGCTCACCTTATTCATTGTCTTCCGCATCGTGTTGACTGTTGTGGGGGGAGAATCGATATACTACGATGAACAGAGCAAATTTGTCTGCAACACGCAGCAACCTGGTTGTGAGAACGTCTGCTATGACGCGTTTGCTCCCCTCTCTCACGTCCGATTCTGGGTTTTTCAGATCATCTTAATCGCAACCCCCACGATTATGTATCTGGGCTTCGCAATGCACAAGATCGCCCGCATGAACGATGACGAATACAAAATGCGCAACAGAAAGTGCATGCCCATGGTTAAGCGAGGGGCCAACCGCGAATATGAAGAGGCAGAGGACGATGGCGTAGAAGACCCCATGATGTCTGAGGAGATCTTGCTGGAGGACAAAAAAGAGCCAGAGAAGCACTCCCCTAAACACGACGGGCGCCGCAGGATAAAACGAGACGGGCTCATGAAAGTGTACGTTCTGCAGCTCTTTTCAAGGATTATTTTCGAGGTGGGCTTCCTTTTCGGTCAGTACGTTTTGTACGGTTTTGAGGTCGCGCCTTCGTACGTGTGCACGCGTAGCCCATGCCCGCACACGGTGGACTGCTTTGTGTCACGTCCCACTGAGAAAACCATCTTCTTGATGATCATGTATGCCGTGAGTGCCCTCTGTTTGTTGCTCACGCTCCTGGAGATCCTTCATTTGGGCATCAGCGGAATCCGTGACGTTTTCCGGCGGCGGGCGCGCCCCCACAGCATGGCTCGCCCAAGCGGTGCCGTTTGTACACGGATGCCCTCAGCCCCACCCGGGTACCACACTGCCCTAAAAAAGGGAATGAAACCGGAGTATAATTTGGCCGACTCGGGACGAGAGTCTTTTGGTGACGAGACGTCGTCGAGAGAGATCGATAGGCTGCGTAGACACCTGAAACTGGCCCAGCAGCATCTGGATCTGGCCTATCAGAACGGAGAGAGCAGTCCATCACGCAGCAGCAGTCCAGAGTCAAACGGCACCGCCGTCGAGCAGAACAGACTCAACTTCGCTCAGGAGAAGAAAGGAAGCACCGGTGATAAAGGTAAGATGTGATTTAAAATCAGACATGCGGTTTTCTCAGACAGCCCTTTTTGTTTTTGTTTTGTAAGAGAAATGAAAACGATTACAGTTGTAGTTCAGTGGTTATAGTGAAGCCAGTGGCATACTTGAAATGTTTTAATTCTGTCTTGTTTTTTCTCGTAGGGATCCGTGCTTGAGTGAGAGACCATCATCTTGCTTTACCGTGCAGCTAAGCACCCAAACCGTGGTTGGCATTTCTCATCTGGGAAAGTGGACCGTCTTAGTGTGTGTGTTTTTTGTATTTTTCATTTGGCTACTTAAAGTGCGTGAAGCAACCTAAGACTGATGACTGAGAACATGTGTACAGACTGGTGAATAAATGAAAACACGCCGGGCAGTATTATGGCAAGAAAACGCCAAGTTACCATCTCACCAGCCAGTAATACTTGACACTAGCCAGTCTGCCTAATACTCCAAAGTGCCCAAAACTAGTTAGGAAGATGTTACGCTTTAAGAACTCCTCATTCACTAGGCGGCTGTGCAATGTCTCTGTTTTTCTCTCTCTCTCTTTTTTTTTGTTGTTGTAGGAAATCAGTGGTTCTTCCATTTGTTTACCACTCTTCTTAGGAAGTACCAAGGGTTGCATCTCAAATGCCTTAAAACTGGAGTTTACATGTTATCTTTGCCATTCCAAAACGAGACGGATGAGCCAGTGTTCAACGACATCAGAAGTTTAGTTCGTGTGTTTAGAACAGTTCTGTGTTTGAGTAGTGGAGCACAGTTAGTTTGTGTATGTTTGTAAACGGGACCGGGCTGCTGTATTTAACAGGACAGGATGTGTTGGTCTGATTTAAAGCTGTGGAGTTGCTCAGTTGTGATTTTTGTGTCACGTCTGGGACCTTGAAGTCATTTCTTAATGCCTGTTGTCCAAATGAACAAAATGGAAACCTGGAAAATGCTTGAATACTTGTGAAATCGTAATTATTGTCATACAAAGAGGCTTTTGATGTTTTATTTGCTTATTGCGCAAGTTAGTTGTATATGAGAAGTATTTTGGTAAATATGCCACTCTATTTTTAAGAGGCTTCTCTGTAAACTATGATAGCGTCAGTCTTATGTTACAATTTTTTTCCTTTTCTGAGGGTTAAAGCTATTTTTTGGAGAATGTCTTTCAAGGCATTTTTTGTGTTATCATACAGTTGACAGCACTAGTGAAATGTTTCACTTCATTTACAACATTTCATGTATTTGGTTTTTAGTGTCTGTTTCTTTTCGGGTTATTAATACAGATTTCTGTTTGCATCTGTGTTCATGTTTTGCCTCTATGCAAATGCAAATATTTTGTTGGTCCAAATGCAGTTTTGCTTGTAACGGCAATAAGATCACAGAACTGAAAGCTATAGAGCGTTTTATACATGAAGTAAGAGCAATTTATCTTCTTGGATCAATTATGTAAGCACGTCTCTATTGGCCAGGTTTTCTACTTCTATAAATGTGTCAGCATCATCTCATTTTTTTGTATTTCCTAATGATGTTTTGTATTTTCTAATGATGTTTTGTACTTTTTTGTAAAATGGTATTTTGTGATATGCTAAAATAAACATTTTGAACTAAAGTTTGATTTTGTTGTTTTGTATGTAGAGTACACAGTATAATGGACACAGCTTGTAGTTTGATGTTGGCCATGCCTGTACGTACCAGTATGTGGATGCTTTGCGTTTATAAGCACTATTTTTAATTGATCAATAGTCATTGCTATACAACAGTTCTTTCTGGTTCTCAAATCTGATTGGCTGAAAGCTATGAGATATTCCAACACTACAATCTACAAACGTGTGCCATCAAACTGTTGCATAAATGCATTATTGCTCTCATAGTTGTGTAATAGTGCTCTTACGTCAGAGGCTGTGATATAAGGGCGCTATCACTACTACTACGAGAGCGATATTTCATTAATATGTCCATTTCATAAGTCTGGTTAAAGAAACAGTTTAACAAAAAGTTGGTCTTCAATATTTTTATTGTATTTCCAAATGCTGAAAATCACTTAATAGGTCATTATGTCCTTGTAGAGCAAAGTACTTCAGTGTTAAATTATTGTTATCTTCCGTGCTTAATTTCTAGGCAGGCAGACAAACTAGAAATGGAGTGCATGCATAATTGTTTTGTAAGTGTGACTTGCTTTACAGAAGGCTAAATACAATTTAAACAAACAAGATGGTCAAATATTTGTTCTAAAAGATGACTTCAAACTAAATGTTATTTTTCCCGGTGAGAAAGTTAAGAGACAACTCTACTTTTGCCCTTAATGAACATTTCTACATTTTGAGTTTTACCAATTCAAGTCTGGTGCCGGTCAAATTCCAACCAAAACCTTGGGAGTGGAAAAAGTCACCCATCAGCAATGTGAAAGTCACACATGAATGAGAGAATGCCAAGACACATGGAAGATAATGTTTCTATAATACACATGTAGGCCTACAAACGTTGTGTTTATCTTATTTGTGCGTTTTAGTACTATTTTCTTTTGCACCGGTTAGGGGAGGGGCTTCAGTAATGCTTTTTCGAATAATCAGACGTTTTTGTAAATTCACACTGTAAAAATTCATACAAATACGCTACCACGAAAAGTATTTAGTAATTCTTGTGAGATCTAGTTGGTATAGGCCTAGTTCACAAATTAAAACAAAAAAATATATTTTGTAAAAAACTTTGAAATATTAAAAATAATTTTGTCTTCTTTTTTTTTTTTCTGCGGCTGTATGTATGTTTACGCATTAGAAGGTAATGTTCACTGTGTTTTGATGCTTTTTTTTAATGCACTTTGTAACGGCATGGTTTTATAAGCAGTATAACCTCACAGTTATCTGAGTTCAGGGTCTATGTACTAAAAATTAATTGACTGTCATAAACTTGCTTATTGGATTAAAGATCAATTTCATGACAGTAGCACTGATACATGTATTTTATAGATTATCATCTGTGGCTTTAAAGAGCTATGAAAACGCTCCCTCAGTTTAATGCTGCCCTGTCACGATGAAGCACATACGGGGCTTGTTTTCTCTTGCTCTCTCGGCTGTGTTGTGGTGTTACAGTAATGCAGAACAACAAGAGTTCATGTTACTTGCAGGTCCTTTAACCACCGACCTCGAGGACGACTTGGGAGCTTCAGTGTTTGACTGCAGGAGTGTAGTGCCATTGCAATCCAGAGAATACTTCCAGCATCTCCAGAGCAGAGGGGTGAACCACTTTAAAGTTCCCCTCTCCTGGTCTCACGTTCTTCCAACAGGTGACCCCAACCAGCCTCATGAAGACACTGTGGCGTGCTACAAGACGCTCGTGAAGCAACTGACTGAATCGGGCATCAAACCTCTGCTGGTCCTCCACCGCTCCACGGTTCCTGAATGTTACCGAAGCAGATATGGAGGCTGGGAGAATCCATTATTGGTGCAGATGTTTGATCAATATGTGGGATTTGCATTCGACACGTTTAAAGACCTGGTGGACACGTTTATCACCTTCAGTCACCTGCATGAACTTCATGATGAAGAACTTCGAAATGCTCTCCAGGCCCATGCAAACATATACAAACTTTATCATCACAAGTTCAAAGGTAACATTCGTGATATATGTTTAATCTGAGAACAGACTTTCTAGAAGGCATTGCAACATTCAAATAGAAATAATTTGCAAAAAGGAACTTTAGTTAGTTTTACAGTTTCAGGGTTAGTAAAAAACTGAAAGTTAAAGCATAGATTGAGACCGGGGCTATAAGGACTATATGTCATGAACTTTAAAGGGATAGTTCACTTAAAAATAAAAATGTTGCCAGAATTTTTTTCACCCTGATGTTGTTCAAAACCTGTTTATGATTCCTTTTATCTGTGGAACGCAAAATGAAAGTCAATGGGGCCAAAGGCTTCAATATATTTTTCTTTTTGTGTTCTGCAGAAGAAATAAAGGCACAGGTTTGAAATTACATTTTTTTGTCGGTTACATTGATGTTTCATAAATCGTGTGCTTTGTAATTATTTTAAAGTTCCTTTTTCCTCAAAAGTCATTGATATTTGCATTATGGACACACCCAATATGTGACACCATGTCCCGCTATTGTCTCCTCTGTTTTTTTATAAGAAAACATTACAATGTTTAATAATAGTGTCATTTCTTGGTTTGCATCTCATCTTTGATTTTTAGGGATTCATTTGTCACTCGGGATCAGAGCCGATGATGTTGCCTCCATTTATCAACTTGGGTCAAAAAACATGGTAACGGTTAAGGGCAGGTCATCTTAGATATTGCTGATGAACAGATAATATTATATATGCATGTATCACATATTTATGTTATCTCTTTTACAGGTCTATATGGATTTTATCTCAGTGCATATGCCGTACAACTGCAAATTGCAAAGTCTGGCCAAGAAGTTACAGGCGTTGCAGGTGGGTGATTTATGAGGATTATAAAACCATTTGCACAATGTACTATATGTATAACCTGCGACATTTTGTAATGCACAAAAACGGACTCTTGTTTCAGACTGCTAGTGGTCAGCTCTCCATTCTTATGTATGAGTTGATCATCAAGGACTGCGATGAATATGAAAATAATTTCCAGCCTCTTATCAGTGTTCTTGGAGGTAAACGTTTAAAGAAAGACTAAGATGTTATTGATCAAAAAATTAAATATGAAATGTTAACCTGGTTGTTGTTATTGATTACAGTTTTACAGAACAAAGATCTTCACATCAGGGGCTGTGACATCACATACCTTTTTGGAAATTTAGATAAAGAACAAATACTCAAAAGGTATAAAGCTTACACAAATATATACATGCATACATACAGTAGCCTAACGTTGTAATTGGGTTATTTTTATAAATTCAATTCTTATTGTGTGTTGTGGATATGTAAACATCAGTTATGTAAAATAGCTTATTTCTGGCAGTGCTAATAAAAGAGCAAATGCATTTTTATATTTCTATTTAATTTTTCAAACTATTACCATTTGACAGACATATTTAAGGTTCCTACAAAATAATGTAGTATACTGTAGCATTGTAAAATTCCTTCCTCATATAAATATTAAAGTTACTGTAGCATGTACTATAGAAAACTTTAGGGATATTCCTGCACTCTAAAATTTTTTACTGTGATTTTACGTGAAAAAATGTATACTGAAAATATTGAGTACATTTTAAAGCTGTGAAATATACTCTTTAAATTGCATAAATGTAAGTACATCTGAGTAACTCAAATATTTCTATTAGAATTCACCAAAAATATTAAGTGTTTATTCAAAATCTAATATGTTAATTTAATACTTATTTTTTGTATTAAATAAACTTAAATAATACATGTAAATTTTAGAGAAATTACCTGTTTCATTTTTTATACATGTTTTTATGTGTCCCACTTAAAAAGTCAATTAAATTATTTTTTAAGAATTTATTAGGTTAATGAAACGGTTTATTTTTGTGATATTTACTAAGCCCACAGAGTTATTTTTTAGAGTGTAGATACTATAGTGTTTGAAACCTTACCATAGTAAATATTAAAGTTACTGTAGCATGTACTATAGTAAACTGTAGTAAAATTCCTAGATACTATAGATTTGTAAGCCTTACCGTAGTACATATTAAAGTTACTGTAGCATTTACTATAGTAAACTGTTGCAAAATTCCAAGATATTATGGCAAATATTAAAGTACACTGTAGCATTTATTATAGTAAACTTTAGTAAAATTTCTAGATATTATAGTGTTTTAACCCTTGCCATAGTAAATATTAAAGTTTACTGTGGCATTTACTATACTAAACTGTAGTGAAATTCCTAGATAAGTCGGTTTGAAATCAATTCAAGTTTCTTGTAAAGTCAGTTTTTAAGTTCAGTTTTTTACAGTGGGCAGTATTTTTCCATGACTCCAATTGTATCTTTGACTAGATATACACATACATGTGTATATGGACAATTCTTTTTAAAAATACACTTTCAAAAAAGTTTCTGTAGTCAGCTTGTCTATTTTGTCATTAAGTGTGCAGAATGAGGATGAAAAATCAGTTTCTTCATACCAGAAGGTGTGGGAGAAGTTTAAAACTCAAAGTGAAGCGGAGCGAGATCAGTTCCTCAATGGCTCATTCCCTGCTGGTTTTCAGTGGTCTGTCTCCAGTGAGAGTTTCAAAGTAGAGGGCGGCTGGTCTGAACATGGGAAGGGTGAGAGCATATGGGATCGGTTTAGCCATGAAGGTCACGTGTTTGGCAACCAGACCGCCGATTTGGCCTGTGACAGCTATCACAAGGTGGACTATGATGTGTATCTGCTTCGGGGTATGCAGTCCCCTAATTACCAGTTCTCAATATCCTGGGCTCGCATTTTCCCTAATGGACGCATGGAAAGTTTGGTCGAAAAAGGGGCATGGTATTATGACAATATGATTAACAAGCTTTTACAATCGGGCATTGAACCAACCGTTACCCTATATCATTGGGATCTTCCTCAAGCTCTGCAGGAACAGGGAGGCTGGACCAAGGAAACCATCGTGGAAGCTTTCAAAGAATTTGCAGACTTTTGTTTCTCTCGATATGGAGACAGAGTGAAAACATGGAATACATTTGGCAGCCCTTGGGTTGTGAGTAACTTGGGGTATGGAACAGGAGAACATCCTCCGAGTATCAAAGACCCAGTAATGGCTTCTTACCAGGTGTGTCTTTCAGTCTGATAATGTGCAACGTAATATGCTATTGTCTAGATTTTTAAAAGTCTTTGTTTTGTTTCATGTACAGGTTACACACAATATTCTGAAATCTCATGCTGAAGCCTGGCACACCTATAATGATAAATACAGAAAAATGCAGAATGGAAAAGTTGGCATCGCGCTTAACTCCGAATGGACGGAGCCAAAAAATCCTGCAAGTTCACAGGATAGTATAGCAGCCGAGCGCTATCTAAACTTCATGCTGGGCTGGTTTGCTCACCCTATATTTGTAAATGGAGACTATTCAGCAGTTCTTAAAGATAAAATTAATAATAAAAACACTTTGTGTGGCAAAGAACTAGCAAGACTCCCTGTTTTTACTGAAGCGGAGATGAAAAGAATCCAAGGCACAGCCGATTTCTTTGGGCTTAACCACTACAGTACCCGACTGATAAGTGAGGTGTTAAGTAGTTGTGATCCTGGACTTAATAATGTGGGGGACTTCCAGGTAGATGTTGACCCCACCTGGCCCAACACGTCTTCTGATCACATCCATTCTGTTCCCTGGGGGCTACGCCGTTTGTTGAACTACATCTCTGTAGAGTACACATCCATCAGAAAGGTGCCCATCTACATCACAGGGAATGGCATGCCCACAGAGTACAGCGGTGATGTGTTCGACGACACCCAGCGTGTTGACTTCCTCAAAGCTTACATTAATGAGGCAATGAAAGGTAATTATCATAAAGGAGAACTGACCAACATTTAAAGATTAGATGATATATTAAAGGGATAGTTCACCTGAAAAGTTTTGTTGAACAAAATCTTAATAAAGAGTAAGTGACTCCAAACCATCCAACTGTAATGCATCTTATAGGTATAACTTAAGTCGTAGATCAGTGCTAAAATTCTGCAAAAAATCAGACTCACCAATTTCTTTTTTTATTTCAAAAGCTGTGCAGATAGATGAAGTGAACGTCCAAAGGTTCACAGTGCAGTCCCTAATGGATGGATTTGAGGGACCTCAGGGCTACAGTCAACGGTTTGGCTTGCTCTACGTGAACTTTGAAGATCCTGACAGGCCGAGAACTCCCAAATCATCAGCATATTACTACTCAAAGCTGATTGAGAGAAATGGATTTTCAGAAACTCCGGCGCAAATCTATAGCAATGAAATGGAGAGCTCAAGGCTTCCCGCTCTGCAACCATCTAAAGTTCCTTCAACATCCAAAGTTGTTTGGGAAAAATTCTCACCCCAGACAAAGTTTGAGAGACAACTCTATCACTATGGATCATTTCCGGAAGACTTCCATTGGGGCGTGTCCTCTTCAGCCTATCAGATTGAAGGCGGCTGGAATGCAGATGGAAAGGGAGCCAGCGTGTGGGACACGTTTACTCATAAACCTGGTAGTATCCCAAACAATGACAATGGCGACGTGGCTTGTGACAGTTATAATAAAATAGACGAGGATCTATACATGTTAAAAGCTTTAAAAATTAAGAACTATAGATTTTCTATTTCATGGTCTCGAATCTTTCCCAACGGTTATAAATCTTCTCTTAATCAGAAGGCCGTGGATTACTACAACAGGCTTATAGATGGCCTCGTAGCGAATAATATCCAACCCATGGTCACTCTTTACAACTGGGATCTACCGCAAGCTTTACAAGACATCAACGGCTGGGAAAACCCCACTATGATTAACATTTTCAGTGAGTATTGTGACTACTGCTATGCAACGTTTGGGGACAGGGTGAAGTTTTGGATCACGTTAAATGAACCCCACACAACTGCATGGTCGGGAAACGGACTGGGCCTGATTCCACCCAACATCAAGCATCCCGGAGATGCTCCGTACAGGGTTGCACACAACCTTCTAAAAGCTCATGCGAAAGCGTATCACACCTATGACGATAAATACAGAGCGACTCAAAAAGGGCTGGTGTCCATTAGTCTGAATGCCGAATGGGTGGAACCTCAAGATGTCACCATCCACCGAGAGGTGGACGCTGCTGATCGAGCCCTCCAATTCCAGTTGGGCTGGTTCGCACATCCCATCTTTAAGAACGGCGACTATCCCGATGCCATGAAGTGGCAGGTTAGCAACAAGAGCGAACTCCAAGGCTCGAAAGACTCTCGCTTGCCTACTTTTACAGATGACGATAAAGCCTACATCCAAGGCACAGCTGACGTATTCTGTATTAATACCTACACGACCAAAGTCGTACGTCATGCGACGATCAGCCTGTCTCCTGCGAGTTATCAGAAAGATCAGGATGTTATTAAGGAAGAGGCAGATGGCGCTGCAGATACGGCTGTTAAAGAGCAGAAAGCTGTTGCTTGGGGGCTCAGGAGACTTCTGAACTGGATAAAGGAGGAATATGGAGATCCTGAGGTTTATATCACGGAAAATGGTGTGTCCACTAGCACTCGGGTTACGACCGATGACACCGATAGAGTATTCTTCTTGAAGACATACATTAATGAAGCTCTCAAAGGTATGCTTGACAATATTTGTAATTCCGTGAACTGCTGAATTGAACACGTTTACATGAGTTGTTTTTTTAGCACACAACCTGGATGGAGTGCGTCTTAAGGGATACGTCGCTAGCCCTCTGATGGACTCTTTTGAGTGGTTGAATGGCTACAATGTCGGCTATGGACTTCACTACGTGGACTTCAAGCACCCAAGTCGACCGAGAACTCCAAAACGCTCGGCTCACCTCTACTTTGATATCATGAGAAATAATGGCTTTCCAATGCCAGAGGAGGAGAGAATCACATATGGACATTTCCAAGATGGGTTTGTCTGGAGCACAGCGACAGCGGCTTATCAGGTGAATTCAAAATCCATTACAACAAATAAATGTTTAATAAATGTTGTTTGGTTTTTGTGAATCTGTAAGTCTGTTTTTATGCTATAACATTACAGATAGAGGGAGCCTGGAGAGCGGACGGGAAAGGTCTCAGCATCTGGGACAAATTCGCACATACTCCATTAAAGATCTCAAAAGATGAAAATGGTGACATCGCATGTGACAGCTACAAAAAGATTGATGAAGATGTCAACAATCTCAAAATGCTGAAAGTCAACCACTATAGATTCTCTATTTCATGGCCCAGGATTCTTCCTGATGGAACAAACAGTCAAATTAATGAAGCTGGACTCAACTATTATCATAGACTGGTGGATGCACTTTTGGCAGCCAATATCAAACCACAGGTATGATAGAACTGAAATGAATAAAATAGTTTTTTACAAAATTATATCCTAACAAAATTATATACGTTTTTAGGGCTGAAAAGCTACAATCTTATCAAATCATTAAATTAATACATTTAATTAGTTATTGTGTAGTTATTTTGACCCATTTTTGACATGTATTAATGGTTTTCAATTGGCAGGCGACTCTGTACCATTGGGATCTACCACAAGCCCTTCAGGATGTTGGAGGCTGGGAGAATGAAACTGTTGTTAGTAGATTCAGGGACTATGCTGATGTTGTATTTAACAGTCTGGGAGACAAAGTACAGTTCTGGATCACTATAAATGAACCCTACAACGTTGCGATGATTGGACATGGTTACGGAACTGCAGCACCAGGTATGATGAAAAACAAAGGGGAAATTCATGCATCACCTTCATGTCATTCCAAATCTGTATTACCAACAGCATTGACCCCCATAAACTTCTACTGTATTAAACAAAAAAAGTATGTGTTTCACAAACAAAGACAGTAAATGATGAAATACATTTCAAATTTTGGATGAACTGTCTTTGATGAACTGAATGATGCATGTACATAAATATCTTAAATATAAAAATGTGCAACAGAAATGAGACAGATGTTTGTGACGTCCGTCCAGGCATAAGTTTCAGACCGGGCACAGCACCTTATATTGTAGCGCACAACCTCCTGAAGGCTCACGCGGAGGCCTGGCACCTCTATGATGAGAAGTACCGTGCAAAACAAAGAGGCATTGTTGGCATCACTATAAACTCTGATTGGGCTGAACCAAGAAACCCGTACAAACAGGAAGATGCGGATGCTGCCATTCGCGTCATTCAGGTACACTTCTCAGTTTAGTCACTTCTCAATCTGTGAATTTTTACGTAACCACATGCTTTCATTAACATATCACGACAGTTCCAGATTGGCTGGTTTGCTCATCCAGTTTTTAATGGAGATTATAGTGATTTAATGAAGAATAGAATTCGAGAGAGAAGCTTAGCAGCTGGTTTACCTAAATCAAGGTAATGCAAATATTAAATTGCAGTTTGCTGCCCTCAATACTTATAAAATGCTGAAACATGTTATATCCAACAGGCTTCCAGAATTTACACCAGAGGAAATAACGCGAATTAAGGGCACTCATGATTATTTTGGATTCAACCACTACACCACAGTTATGGCCTATAATGTGGACTACAAGGACCTTCAACACTATGATGCAGACAGGTGAGATTTAACACTTCTTGTGCACTTTTGCATTTCATGATGTTTCTCATTTGTAAATCACTTTGGATGAAAGATTCCATTAAATGACTTTTAAATGTAAATCTACACCAGAGGGGCAGGAACTGTTACGGATCGCACATGGCTGGATTCTGGGTCCTTCTGGTTGAAAGTTACCCCTCCAGGATTCCGAAAGATTTTGAATTTCATAAAGAAGGAATATGGAGACCCTCCCATATACATTACCGAGAATGGAGTGTCAGAAAGAGGTCCCATGAATCTGAATGATGTTCACCGCATCCACTACTATGAAAACTACATCAATCAGGCGCTGAAAGGTACAGAAATGTATTGGATTTTTTACGTTTATTGTATTGCATTGCATTGCATTTTTTGGTTTATTTGAAACATTTTGTCTTTCAGCATATCTGCTGGATGGAGTGGACATCCGTGGCTATGCGGCCTGGTCCCTGATGGACAACCTGGAATGGGCTACGGGCTTTGATGAAAAATTTGGCCTTTTCTATGTAAATCGATCAGATCCCAATTTAACACGAATTCCTAAAAAATCTGTCTGGCGCTATGCTACACTTGTCAACTGCAATGGCTTCGTAAACCCAACGGAAGGTCCTCATGCATGTGAGGTTCTTGAACCTGAAGATGGCAACACAGGTACTGTCTGTCTGTCTTTATATCTGTCTGTCTATATGTCTGCCGTCTCTCTAATCGACTCTTCTTCTACAGGTACGACGACTCCACCTCCTCCTGTCGGGGGGCTGTCAGTGAATTTCTTGGGTTTGGACGTACCGGGTCCTGATGCTGAAGTGGCTCTCAATGCTCTCTTTAGTCTCACTATTATTGGTGCGGTCGCTGTTGTGCTCTTAGTGTTTGGACTTGTCAAGGCAGCCAAGAAAGCAAAACGCCCTAAAGGGGAGGACATTTCTCTTGAGAGACAATTCTGAATGTGAAGTATGGCATAATCAATAATCACCAAACACATTTTCTATTCTTATTTGTACATATTATGTTCGGGTGATTTATAAACCTGTGCAAATCGAAGCAAACATGAAACCGTGGTGTGCACGTAAAATGTTTATTTTTCATTGCAGTTGGTTTCACCAGTTTGAATCAGTGATACAAAGTGACACCATAACATTAAACAATATGATATATATATATATTATTTAACATCAGTATATTATATTTGTTTGTCTATAAATTTTACTACGATAAAACTCTATTTCGTTTCTGTTAGATTAATTTAAAAAAATGTTGCGCATATAAAAGTTCTCTGTGTATGCTGATTTGAACAAATATCAAAATATTAAAGTAATTTAATTTAAGTGTTTTGCTACCTGATCAAACAGACATCAAGAGTCTTGGCTGATGTTATGTCATTGTATCTGTTAAGCACATGCATAAGGACAGACAAATGAAATGTTATTGTAGAATGTTTTAAAATGACAGATCACATGTTATCACTGTAATGGGATAAGAAAGCTTTCCATCAGTACTGCAATAATATCATAAGACACGGTGGCCTTGCCTTAAGTAAATTCGCTCCTTATCTTAACAATGACAATTTACTGTCAATTATTACCCTTGTTAGACATGCTCTTGGTATAGGTTTAGGTTTATATCTTATATAGCACATTTCTACTGCCATTAGGACAGCCCAAAGTGCTGTACAATACATACAATAACCATAAAACAAAAAAGAACACAAAGTTCACCACACAACCTAAAACAGAATAAAATAAAAACATTACTAATATCATATCCTCTTAATCAGGCTCAAATGCCAATCTAAGGAAATGCTTTGTCACAGCAGATTTATAGGCAGGTAAAGAGGGGGCGGATCGAATGGCTGGCGGAAGGTTGTTCCATAATCGTGGATCGTGACTGATGTCAGTTATTTAAGAATATTAGTTTAAACATACACGGTATGATAACAGAGATAATAAACGGAGAAAATAAAAAGATTTGATTGTGTTTATGCGGTTATGAAAATGCTGAGCACAGATTGATATAATCAATACAGATTGTCTCCAGACACAGAGTTCACTGAAGGTTTAAACCTACATGATGAATAATTTCTTTTTTATAAGTGTAAAAGAGGCGGATAAAAGAACTGCGCTTTTAGTTTTATTGTGTTGACTTGTTTAAAAATCGACATACCAAACCTTAGTGGAAAAATCAAGTCACAGCCCTGCGTGGAGAGTCTTTTGTTTATGTGATGAATCTGGTTTGGTTGGATCTGAGGATGACCCCATCCTCTCCTGATTCTTAGAAAGTACCCTAGCACATTTAATTGATGGTCTGTTTTGTATTAGCTGCACACATATTCAATTATAACTTGGAGGAGTTTGGTTGTCTTTTTATCTTTGCTATATGTGACCCTGGATCACAAAACCAGTCTTAAGTAGCACGGGAACATTTTTAGTAAAGACAAAAATACATTGTGTGGGTCAAAATTATCGATTTTTCTTTTATGACAAAAATCATTAGGATATTAAGTAAAGATCATGTTCCATGAAGATATTTTGTAAATTTCCTAGCTTAAATATATCAAAACTTTATTTTTGTGAGTGGACGGTCTGCCATAGTGCCCCTGATTAACAACTTCAAAGGCAATTTTCTCAATATTTTGATTTTTTTGCGCTCTCAGATTCCAGAGTTTTAAACGGTTGTATCTCAGCCAGATATTGTCCTATTCTAACAACTCATATATCTATAGAAAGTCTATTTATTCAGCTTTCAGATTATGTGAAAAATTGACCCATAAGACTGGTTTTGTTGTCCAGGGTCACATATGTTTTAATAAGAAGGTACTACACAACCGGGGTCAGGTGGTAAATACCCAAGGATTTGTCTCTGTTTGATATATCCATTTCTATTTGCCATTTCTATAGAAGCTTCTTTTAGTTTGAAAGGGGTTGTGAAATTTAACACATGGGGAAAGTCTTTTTTGGGGAGACAAATATTGGGTCTCTATACTGAAACACTGAAAGTGTTATGCACATTTTCCAACATATTTTGTCAGACAGTCTGTTTTATTTTTAAGACTGCTAAAGTTCTGTTTGCTGTGAAGTGAATTTGAACCAGTGATTTTAAATCGGGGATTAAACTGACTGTAAATGCCTTGAGGCGTCAGACACTTAATCCACATTGGTGGAATTAACACATCTCATAGTGTTGTTCTTTTTGATGAATACAATTCTTGACTACCGCACAATATCCTTAAAGCCCCCCGAGAGAAGTCCAAACACGTGCAGTATAGGGTCCGGGTGCATCATGTGTCTGATGAAAATTCTTGGCATTCTGGGATTAAAGCAAACTCAGAACAGTAGAGAAGTCAAGCCAAAATGAAATACGTTGACAGCTGTGTTGATTCTGTCCTGGGTCAGACTAAGGTTTACTGTATATCGTGTGGTCCACACTAATGCCTAATGCTCACAAACAGTTCGATGGAGAAGAGATTTATTTTAATTACATAGTTTTTTACACAATCGTTAATTTCTTGACAGCAAATTTTGATCTTCAAGATACAGTGACCCTCCGTTACCTGGCAACACAGAAAATATCCAAAATAATAAAAAAAATTGTAGGAAGACTATGAAAAATAAAAATCTATTCTTGTTGAAAATGTGTTATGCTACTTTTTTTACAATTAAAAACAAAATTAAAACGTTGTGCAATTATTGAACTTTTAACATATACAGTACGTAAAATATCAAGGTTAGAATAAATATTTCATGTTCTGGCTGTAGGCAGACGAAAAGTTTGTCAACTCCAGATTTAGGTAAACTTACCAGAAGAAAGCTCATCCAGTCATGACGTGTTTTATAAAATCTTATAAAGAGAGAATATCAAGATGAACTTTAGTGAGAAACTTGAGTCATAGTAAAAGAGCATCTTGAGGAATTTCAGTCTGTTCTTACCCTCATAATTAACACAGCCGTTTGTGTCCTCTTGTCCAGCCATGAGCCGGTCCACCTCACCTTCGGTCAATCTCTCACCTAAAACGAAGCACAAAGGGAAAATCTATTTTGGGAAAGAATGCAGAATTTGGCACGTTTTGACTCTCTAATCCGATTCCATACCCAGTGCAGAAAGCACATGGCGTAGTTCAGCCCCCATGACTGTTCCATTGCCTTCTTTGTCGAAGACTCGAAGGCCCTCTACAAACTCTTGAAATGTGCCGCTCTTTATTGATTTTGTAACTTGTTGGTACATGGGCAGAAAAGTCTCAAAGTCGATCATTTTGGACTCCATCTCTATAGAATTCAAACAAAAGAAAGTTACAAACTAGAACAGAATAAGCGTGATTCATTGCTTTAGATTGCATGACAGTCAGGGAGATAAAACATTGTTTTCGTGTCCAACACTGTTGTGTTAGGATGTCCTAATACATTCCTGTGGTCACAATGGCACTTTGACAAATATCTGACATTTGTAACAACCAACACGGCACTAATCTCAGTGACAAATGCCAGTTAAGTCATTTACTGCTGAGGGCTCCCGACAAAACAATGCTGGAGTCATTTTTATACAGGGCATGAAATGAACCCTGTCCCGAGAAATCGTGCAGCTGTTTGTTTCCATTGTGAACCCACCTTCGGGCTTCGGTCTCCCCAGAGCATGCAGTATTTCAGCATTGGTTGGGTTCTGACCCAAAGCTCTCATCACATCCCCACATTGAGCTAATGTAATCTTCATCCCCCCTAAAGTAGTTCTGGCAAACAGCAGGAAAGCTTCTTTGAATTCTGCAATATATAAGATCAGATCCTTTTTAATCAAAGAAATCCATCAATTGATCACTTGATGGAGTTTATTAAATCAGTTTCTTACCTTCAAGTTGTTCAGGAGAGAGATTACCCTGAAACACAGAACAAAAGATATCAAAACATAGATTTGATACATGTTTATGTTTGATAGTTATATTGAACCTGTTGACTTCCATTGTATGGGTAAAAAAACACAGAGACATTTACTAAAAATATCTTCATTTTTGTTCCATCGAAGAAAGACTCATATACAGGTTTTGAATGACATGGAGGTGAATCAATGATGACTTAATTTTTATTCCTGGTTGAACTCTCCCTTTAATTTTATACTGCACTGTAAACCCGAATGTTCAAAGAAATTAAACAGTTTAAGTAGTGTAAACTTAATTTTATATAAAAAAATTCCTAACTTAAATGTTTTGAGTTCCTGTAACTAATTCTTACTTTTGAGTTAGTTTAACTTAATTTCAACAAGTTAAATCAAGATGATTTGTTGAGAATGAAATTCAGTTCCCAGCATGCTTTGCGTGAGACTGCATTAGGAAAGTAAATTTTGAAATGAAGTGTTATTTTATGAGTTTTTAGAAAGGAAAAAGCCTTGTTAATGATGAATGTTCAATTATCTTGGATATTTAGAAGAGTTTGTTGTATTTTTGACTTTTGGGGTTACCATCATTCAGAAGAGTGGTGCTTATGCTTAGGTTGTGGGAGGTGCAATAGCAGTCGCGCGTGTGTGTGTGTGCGTGTGCGTGTGAGCGTGTGCGTGTGCGTGTGCGTGCGTGTTGCATCACTCTCTGTGAGGCTGTTTGTTAATTGTTGATGCAGCTGAACTGTTTAGGTTGTCTTAAGACCTTTCATTTATTTAGCTGTAAATAAAAAAAGTTACTTTGCTAAATGTTCAAAATTAAAAGGAGTCAACAACAGTACAACAAACTCAAAACTGACTAGTTTTGCTTACTTAAAATTGGGAACATCATAACTCCAAAAATTTGATGTAACTGATTACCTAAAATTTTTTGAGTTTTCCCAACTTATTCGGGTTTACAGTGTGCTCAAGTATTTTTATTTTGGATTTATTAGTGTATAATATAAACTTTTTACTTAATGCTTCATGAATATAATCTCTTATCATTGATGCTAAAAGGTATCACCCAAGAGCTTGACAATATGAAAGCATTTACGTTAGTCTGATCTAGCTCATTTTACTTTTTTGTAGTTACTGAATATCAATTTAAGGTGACTAAAGTAGAGTATAGGGTCGAATAAGTACCGCAACAGTTTCACAGACTTACTACAATGGCAGGGTCATATTTGAAATTTGGGTCTTCAGCTGGTTCTTGGGCTGCTGTCGCTGAGGTGGGTCCAGGTGTAGCCTTTTCAGGAGCTTTTAAAGTTGGAGTTTCTGGCGCTGGTGTCGCTGGTTCTGCCGCTCCAGGAGCTGATATTTCTTTGGCATCTGAGACTGACTTTCCTTTGCTGGGCACTGACTTTGGAGGAGCCATGCTGTTGTTTTCTGGTGAACAGTCAAAAAGTAAATCTTATTCGGATGGGTGACTGATGTTTGATGCTGGTAATAGATGTCAAAAGGCTATACACGAATCCTTATATTTGTTGCACCTCCCCCCCAATATTACTCACAGTTCTAAAACTGGAAAGAATGCTGTGGGTCCTTTCACAGGACACAAATCCCCCCACATTCATCTGGTCATGCCTTCTTTTGTCTAATCTGAGCTCCATCATCCATTTTCATCTTCAATGGGTTGATATATTGTATACTTAAGCATGGGTAAAAAATGTAGATATATTATGCTATATGCAATGTGATCAGGTAGATAATATTTCAAATACATATTTAAGCATCTGCAAGTTTAAAAAAAGAGCTTGTGGAAAGAAAATGCACAAGCTCCATCAAGTGGATGGTTTTGATGAATCCTTTCAGTTCACGATTGCATAGCCAGTACATGTAACGGTAAACACATTTTTCTTGAATGCTGGAATAGATCTTCAAAATCGAACTCTGAGCTAACCCCATCATCAGGACTACAAAATTAAATAAAAAGGGGGTATAAAGTTATAGAATAAAGAAGTTTGCATGGAGAGGGATACCAGACACTGTGTTAAATATAGATAATACTCCACTCCACATAATAATTGCAGAAAACAGTAAATAAATAGCTTATCATACAAGTTTAAAATAGGCACGGGTGGAGCCGAACTAGGTAAGAACAGAGGTCAGAGCCAGCTACAGATGGGCGGGACTTAAGCCGCAAGTGGGCTGTACAAAAATCCAGAGGATTTTGATTGGTTTATTTTAATGTTGTGTGTTGTAGTATTGGTTCATAATCCACAGTTTACATTTGGCAGATGCTTTTATCCAAAGCGATTTACATTGCATTGTATTGTACATTTGATTCTGACTATGTGCAATCCCCTGGGATCGAACCCATCACCTTGGCATTGCTAGTGCCATGCTCTTACCACTAAGCCACAGGAAATCTGTGAGCGACACAGTTGGTGTGGTATCTTGGGATAGGCCTCCTAACAAAAAGAAGGCTATAATTCTCAATGGTCACTTTATTGGGAGGACCCATCAAAGCTTCAGACATGCACACAAAAGCACTGGCGCGCCAACACGGCTCTCACTAAATCTTTAGTGTTTCGAGTCAGATCCGTGGGCGTGGCTTGTTGGTTTTGACTAAATCCTTGGTGTTTCAAGTCTTACGAAACCTTTACCCTAACCCACACCCTAACCCTAACTTAACTCTAACCATCTAAACTACATATGATTGTTAAACTTGCCCCCCAAAAAACGGTTGCGTGATGACGTCAGACTCGAAACACCAAGGATTTAGTGAGAGCCCGCGCAACATGTGCTTCTTCACAGCCTTTTACAATGCCACATACACAATGAGTTACTGGCCCCTGCTGGACAAATCTCAATATCCACATACAACAGTTGGTGGCGGGATATTTTGTGTTTTATGTATCTTGTATAAAAATACAAGACTAACCCCTCCCCCAACCCAAAACCCTAAACCTAACCTAATTTACGTGTGAAACGGCAGCACAATCAAGTGATGGTCGCTGCAGCCCGGAGAACTGCAGGTGGGAGGAGTTAACGCTACAAAGTGCAAGTGGGAGGAGTTTAGGCCGCTAGTAGGCTGGATTGTCACGCGGTGATTGAGAACGGCAGCAGGTAGAGACAGTAATGAAAATACTATTAAAAATTACATTTTCATCGTAGTTTAAAGTTTTGTTTTATCACAACTTGTCAAAATGCATCAAAAGAATATACAATAAAATGAAAACGAACGTTTTTTTATGAGCAAAGGTCAATGCAACGTGAAGTTACGGCCAGCAAGGCATAATAAAAGTTTCAACAAATAAACACTCAGCAACGTAAATGTATTTACATTGATATAAAAATAATAATTATGCCTATTCTTGGAATTTTAATTTCAGAAACCACAATTTCTCTAAACCACTGCAAGCGCTGCAGTTTCTATTTATGTTATCAATTATTAAAATGATCATTCACTGCTGTTTATTTACATTATGCTTTATTGTATATCCATTTGATGCATTTTTACAAACTGTTATAAAACAAAACTTAAAACTACGATGAACATGTAATTTTTAATAGTGTTTTGATTGTGTCTCTCCCTCCTTCTATCCTCAATCACCGCGTGAAAATGCAGTCTACTTGCGGCCTAAGCTCCTCCCACTTGCTGTTTGTTCTGTTAACCCCTATCACCTGCAGTTCTCCGGGCTGCAGTGCAGCGATCACTACTTGGATCTGCGCGCGCAGGTGAGGGCCTGCATGTTGTTGATACAGCTACGACCGGAAGTGATGCAAATCTCGCCATAAAATTACAATCAATTACATTAGCTAACGCCTACACCTACCTCAACCCTAAACCTAACCTTACAATGATAAAAAAATATTAATCAACTGTTGTCAGCATGACAAAAAAATATGCGGTATTTACGTGCGCATGCCATAACGCTGCTTGTGACGCACGAAAGCCTTTGATGTTTAGTTGATGACACGAATCACGATGCAATCAAGCACCGTGTCTAAACGGTTCAGTAAATTCTTGTGGATGATGAATGTTTTGAGTGAACGGTCAGTCACGAAATTTTACTGAGGACATCTTGATAAGACCACAATGTCCAGATATGCACATAGGCCACAGACAGTTGTGAGAGACGGAAAGACTGTCAGGACAATTCAGTGTAAGTTTCTGTCAGTGAATAAGTTTGGGTGTTCTATATTTTAAGTCTTTCGTGTGAATAATTCTGTTTGCAAGTGATTTGGGTTGGTTTGGTGTTAGGTACGTCAACGTCGCCGCCACATTGGGCAGGGCAAGGCTACCATATAAACTTATACAAGCTTTTTTCTTGACTTAAATTACACATAAAATGCAATTTTATTGAAAAGAAAAAGACACAGGAAACAAGTAGCAGCAAACAGTAGTAGTAGTAGCAGTTTACTATTACAAATAACAAATAAATTATATTTCATAGGCTTCCTGAATTTATCTCAGATGCAGTTAAAGATTGCATTGTGAGTTATGATGGAGGCAGGTGAGTGTTATTTTGGAACACATTGTTCCTGTCACGAAGATTAATTCAAAATAGCTTGTATTGTATGTACAAGGTTTATTGAGAAGGACTTTTATAATCTTAAAATCAGACTTGAGCGCAGTTAATATCATCACCACATAGTGACCTATGCTGGAAATATGTCAGTAAGCACTTTCATGCGTTTACAACTGTCTTGCTGTGGAGAGCTACACTAGTAATCCAATGTACATTCTTAGGGACCTATTAATATATATATATATTTGGTCAACATTTTCTGGTGTGCTTGCTAAGGCGAGTATCGCTATTATAATTAGCAGAGTTCATTCATAAGGCATTTATATTTGTATAATGATTTTCACAGTACACATCATTTAAAAGCAGTAAGACAAAGGCGACTGTGGGAAGCAAGTTAAAGAGCAAAAGTTAAACACTATCAATCATATAGGATTGCCTTAAGTCAGTAAAGTGCTTTTAATTTCTATATTTGTTTAAACCTGTTTTATTTATGGTTGATGTGTTTAGTGTAGTCCATTTAATTTCCATTTCTCTGTTGTCCACAAGGTGGCGATATAACATCACTGTTCCACTTCACTAAAGCTCTTTCCTTTATTCTCTAACCTTAGTGTTGTTTCGATAGAAATGTTCTACTGATATAAATGAGAGGTTAGTTCATGTTCAGTTTGGAATTGACTTATTTAAACATTTATCTGTAATCTGTTGGCATTCTTTATTGATGTTATTCTTCAAATAGACTTGACCAGCCAGAATGGGACACAAAAATGTGAAATCACAAAATGATTGTAACACATAGTCTTTTTATTTAAGAAATAAAATCGACACTTTTCCTAAACTTGTATTCCTTCCTATTAGCCACTGCCACCTTGGAAGAAAGTCTGACGTAACCTCCTGTGGTCAGTCAGTGCTAAAACATATCATAGTCATGGCCAATATCTTTTCATGTACTCAAACAACTTAATAAATCCGAACAAAGCCACAGGACACACCTCTTTATAAGATTCTCAAGAAACAAAGTTACCTTTGTATCACAGTTAACAGTCACACACCCTGCTTCTAACATCTATTAAAACCCTCTTCGTGTTTACACCTGCACTACAGTCGAATACACTGCACATGTTTAGTCAGAGGGACTGGCTTATATCAGTGTGAGATAGCATTATGTTAAATCATTGTTCCTTTTCATGTCTGTTTATATATACATACAGTATGTGTGCACCATGTGTTTTTATCATGTTCAGTCACCCAGAAACAAAGTCTGATAGCTGGACAATTCCGTGAAAATGTCAACCTTACCATGAAAAAAAAAACGTTTTTACCAACGGTTTTTACTACGGTAACAGCACAGATATCAACATTTGGTGGTTCAAACAGCCATGTGAGGTCACTCTTCAAGTTTTTAAAGCATTTGTTTTATTTTTAGCGCATGATTTTTCATAGTCAGATAAGTGTCATTTTAAGGATCGTTACATCCATAACAGTACGTATTCCTCATGAATGGACACATGAAAATAAAAATAAAGTAACTATTTTATGTTTAACGAAGAGGCATCCCTTCTCCACTCGTTGGGTGTTATTGCTTCAGGTTCGTGCATTTTAATTCTCAGAAATCCTACAAAGTTTGTTGTCGCCCAAAAACCGTGTCCTTCTTTTGTAACATCCATAATGCACGTTTATTTGCCTTTTTTAAAATAGAAAATTTGTTCATTGACTGATTTTTTTCTGATGCTTAAACTCTGTCAACAAGGGTTTAGTCAACTATAAACAAATGGTTCAGTATGTTGGTAACCAACACATTCCATGGGCATTTTATGTCACGTCCATAACGCTGGAGTTGCCCATCTATTTACATTATGCATTTGGCAGACACTCTTATCCAAAGTGACTTACAGTGCATTTAAGCTTTCATCAGTATTTGTGTTCCCTGGTCTTGCACCCATAACCTTTGTGCTGTAAACACAATGTGAGCTGCAAAAACAAAACAAATCGATATCTGATATAGATATAGAGAGATAAGAGCACCAATAACAGATGGTGCTTTCTTAGTCACAACCCTTTCTTCTTGTTTTTGTGATATGTTTGCTATTTAATTTCTCTCTATGTAGACATTATCAATCGCAAATGTGAGGAGGCTGGTACCCGGTGGCCTCGCAGGACCGTGATCCGTCCTGTGGGTCTCCAGAGTAACTTCATTTGGAAGGAAAGATGGCATCCATTTAACCAGTAGGTGAAGTCCTTATTAACATAAACAAAACATTTGCACTGTGCTTTTTGTTTCTAGATGAACAGGCATCATGAAATAAACTTGTTTGCAAAGATTTTAATTGTTTTTCTTTTAATAGTCATTGCATGGTTGTGTAGAAATATAGATCCAGTAATAACTGAAGAGGTCATTTGCAAAAACAGATAAACTGCAAACTGCAGTTGGGTTCTTTGGTTAAGTAATAATAACTAAGAAAAATACAGCTTACTAACACAATAATAACAAAAAAACATGACTTTTGAAAATGATGAACTCTTCATTTAGTATTACTTGAGTGCTGGGTTCTTCTGTTCCGTTTGTTATTGTGACTGTTGTGACTTTTGCTTTATGCACACATGTTAGGTGGACATATTTTTCCAGCATTTTATGTTTTGAGCATGATTCTAATTCTAGAGAGCATATTATTGGACAAAATTCTGTATGCCCCGATGTACAAAATAAGCCATCATGTTTTGTTCTATTTTCCTGGTAGAAACAGAGAACATTTTAAAGCCTGATAGTTAAAACACATTGAATAAACCCAGAGGAGAACTTTCCCTCCTGGTTGAGTCTGGTCCCTCCCAAGGTTTTTTCTCCACATTAATTTACACAGTAAATACACTTATAGTGGACTTTTGGTTTATTGGTTATACTCCATAAACATCTTGCATTTAACTTTAACATATACATGTTTATGGTATTATTGCAAATTGTATATAATTTTAAGTTTACAGCACTGATAATATTTAAAATAATATACGTATTACTTAAATTAATTAATATACTTTATTTGAACAATTAACAGTGTCTAACAATCCAACATAGTATTTATTTCAGTTAAGTTTCATCGATATGCATTGCAAAGAGAAAAACTTGCAATGATACCATGCGTTTCAATACCATATACTATCTTTATTTAATTTATTCATGTATTACTAATGTATTTTTTTTTAATTATGTATGTACAGCTGCTTTGCAATAATGAAATGACTAAGAAAGCGCTATATAAATAAAATTAGATTGAATTAAAACCTTCAAAAGTTTACTTATGCTGTCATGAGGTCAATTTTCAAGCTGCATTCAGTTAAGTTTGGTTCTATGAATGTGTCCTAGGTCATACTCCTATGAGAGAAAATCTCATCAGCCAGCCAGATTATATAAATGCCAGAGATTTAACACAGAAATACATACAAAAATGTTATGGCATTATTTAATATAATTCATTTGGTTACATTTGTATAGTAGCTGAAAATGATGTTGTGCTGTCTGAGGATCAAGATCCACCAGAGACCTTCTCGCTCCCTACGAGGACAAAATCTAATCTTAGACGATCGAAATCAGATGAGCGTCATCACCGGGTCCCTGTGGACGACGCTGTCTGCCTTCGGTGACGTTTGCGCGACCCTGCGCTGGGCCACACAAGAGTTTTTCGATTTGTCTGGGGCATTATTAGCGAGGGCCCATGTGGCCGTAATGTTGCCTGGGACCCTTTGACGTCAGAAACACCCCTGCTCCGTACCACCCCCAGGATACCCGTCCCCAGCAATAACACACGACGACTTGCGCAGAATTACAACATTAATCCTTTTTTATGTCCAAATGAAGAGTACAATCCTGTGTTGTTTTAATCAAATGCTTGCTGTGTGTTACTGCACATCTGTGTCACACTTTCAGAGATATTGTGATTGGAAAGTGCTATAAACCAATTATACTCCCAGGAGGGATATGCGCTCTCTTCCCATATAGAAGATGCCGATTGTGTTCCGCTGTACTGCCTGTTTAATGGTTTCCTTTTCTTGCTTGACATGCAACAGCGCACATTCTTGCGTAATGTGAAATCGCAAGGGAATGCGAAAGAAAAAAAAATATATATACAGCCGTATTCTGTACTGCATTTCTGCCAGGTTCTCTGCGCATTATAATGACTCTTGAACGGGTACATATTTTCTGGGAAATATTTATAAACAAAGGGGATAACCAATTCTAGGGACATCCTGACGGTGCCGTATTTATTTCTCTGCAGTGTTGGATGTCTGGCATACTCCCTTTCCTGGAAACGGCCCTGAAATCTTCGCTTTTGAAACGCGAGAACGTGAAAACATTATTGTAAGGGAATGGTGTGGGGTGGGACGCAGAACCTGGAGTTTAAATGGAGGGGTGAGTATTTTCACTTCAGTAATCTGAACATGATACTGTAAGAATGTTTCCAGCTGCAGGGACTTTTGGGTAAATGCAGTCCTCGTAGAGCACTTGTCTGAAAAGATGCTGTTGTTTTTGAAGGTTTTCAGTGATGGGTCACTGTGACATGGCTTGACAAGAACAGTTTTCTGACCTGCGTTGATTTTATGCTTTTTTAATGACAGTTATTTGCTAAGTGGACATTCTCATATTTGAAGGCATTTTATTGGGCAAAATTTGGAATGGCCTGTGAGTGCAAGATGAGTCAAAAAAACAAAAGAAAATGTTCGTACCTTTAATAGTAAAAATGGGTTAACTGTAAAGAAAACTTTAAACAATTTCACATTTGGCTGTTATAAGCAACAGTCCATTTTGAGGTCACTCGTGATGAACTTGAATTCATTATGTGGCCATCTGCTTTACCACATTTATTATGACACAACACATTTATTTTATCGTCACCTTGGAATTAAAAGGTTCTATCTAACATTTTTATCAAAACTGAGTGCAGATAGAACCTAATAATTCCAAGGTGGCGATATGTCATATATCCAAATTTTTACTTAGCCAGCATTTCTAGATGTATTGTGGCCATTCCAGTCCAGTGTCTGTTGAATTTCAACAAAGTCAAACATCAGGAGTGACATAAAGTCATCCAACAGCAATGTAAAAGACCGACAGCATGACAAGACACATGAAAACTGACTCTTGCTTGACAAGACGACTAACAAGACACATGAAGGCTTTCCTGTGGCTCAGTGGTTAGAGCATGGTGCTAGCCATGCCAAGGTCGTGGGTTTGATCCCAGAGATTGCACATACTTAAAAACAAATGTATAGTACTATGCAATGTAAGTCGCTTTGGATAAAAGCATCTGCAAAATGCATGGAAAATTAAAGGGGTCATATGCCGCGAATACGTGTTTTTCTGTGTCTTTTGTGTGTTATAAGTTGCCCATGCATGTACTACACATGTAAAATTGCAAAAATTAAAGTGTCGGAACAATAGACGCATTCTATCTAAAAGCGAATGCTCACCCAGACCTGCCTGAAACGACTCGTGTAACCACACCCCCACAAATCTATGTCATTTCGTGGTAACGCCACTTGAGTTTGTCATGTGTTTGTAGCGCATGTTGTTTCTGCAAATGCAGACACGCGCGCAACGTGAAAAAAGACAACATGTTCCAAATAGAGGCAACAAATGTCGTGTTTATAATGGGGTTTATTGTCTTTGTTGAGTCACGACGAGACATGGCGTAACACTGGTTGATCACTAACGGCAAATCTTTATAACGTCGTATATAAAAGGTAAAACAGTTAGCTAGTTTTTATCTATCTAACATATATTTTTTAAAAACCTTACCAATCCTTTACATCCTGCTCAAGTCGCGCTGTCAAAGTTGATGTATCGGCTTGATCATCTTCATTTTACGGATCAGATTCGGGCTTGAATTGATAAGGAAAGTACCGATGACATTTTATCACCTGTCAGTAGAACATGATGTTCCAAATATGGTAAGAGGCGTTACATTTCCATCACACGCTTGCAGTATTCCACCAATCACTACGCACTGGTTAACTGGCCAATCATAGCACACCTCGCTTTTCAGAGCTACGAACTTTGTAAAAAATTTGCGCGTTTCAGAGAGGCGGGGCAAAGAGGAGATATAAACATGCACGGTATGTGGAAAATACAGCGTTTTTGAACCTTAAATCGTGTAGACACATTACACTACATCTAAAACAAACGATATATTCGTTTTAGCCGTGTCATATCACCCCTTTAAAATAAAAATAAAAAAGGTTATCTTCTAAAAAATTTACTTTTCCCATATACGTATAATAAATATTGTTATATGGCTTAAAAGTGAATATGAACTTGTTTTCTTTGCAGTATTTGAGCTCTGAAAAAATATAGATCTTTTCTGTTATTTTGACATGTTTCTCCAGTTTTTGTTTTCTGCAAATAAATGCAAACATAAACAATGTTTTTAATTGAAATTTGGGAGAAATATTGTTAGTAGTTCACAGAATGAAACAAAAATTTTACCTAAGCACACACCTATAAATAGTAAATTTTAAAATAATAAACAGATTTTGAAATGGTCTCTGTAACTTTTTCTGCGGTTGTATCTGTTAATAAAAATATGGTTGTAAATTGGAAAATAAATGAAACATTGCCGTAATGCATACAATTTTGCCACCTCGTTTTCCACTGTTTCAAATTTTATTTTTAATGATGTTGTTGCACGTTTTCTGTTTTTGGCAACAACAGCTGCCAGTTTTTGTACCATTAAAGCAATAGATGCCTTTACAGTGCACATTTTTGGTTTCTAAAGGTTTGTTTATCGACTTTTTTTTTTTAAGCGCAAATGACTGACTTTCTTCCATGGAACAGAACAAAGAAATTTTCAGTTGATTTTAATTGTACCTGTCTCTGTTTTCCAAACAATTACAATGAATGGGGACTACAGATTAGAAGATCCAAAAACTCAAAATAAAAGTAGTCGACTTGTCACGATTTATCACATGGTTATAATCTAGTCATCTGCCCTTGCTGTCCTCAGCACGCTTGTGAGCGTTTATGATAGAAGTAGCAAAGAATACGTTTCAATGCTTTACTCCTCATTCATTGTAACTGCATATAAAAGTGTGACCAGTAAATTACTCATAATTTATCCTTTTGTGCTTCCACAACAGCAAGAAAGTCATAAAGTGGTTGAAACGACGTTGCCATAGACATCAAGATAGAATACACCTTAATACCTCTGTCTTTTCATGCCAAAACGCTCGTGTGTCAAATTGCAGCGTCTAAAGAAGAAAAACCTGTCTAATTGAAGAAAAAAGTTACTTGGCTTCATCCTGACGCTTTTTGAATAGTGCTCTCGAAAAGCACTAAATTAGCGTTCATCATCGCCCACGTTCCTCTCTCCACGCTCAGCAGAGCCATAAAACTGCCTGAATTATGCATGTACTCTGATTACCACATACACCACAGAATCAGTGTTCATGTATTCCTCAGACGCACACTTCTGCAGATATCTTAAAAGGGCAGGCGTACTCTAACCATTCACAGCTTTGACGATACAGTCATTCAAACATTCCTTCAACTCAAAGCGATGAGCTTGATTTACCATCCCTTATGTTTCTTAAAAGCCTTCAAAGCTTTCCTTCCACGGCAACCCACGCACGTTGAGAAAGTGTTATTGTGCTTAAACTTCAAGTGACTTAAAGTTTGGAATAGAGAGGAAAATGCTCATGTTTTTGCTGTTAATCTTTTCACTTGTTTTATTTTAAAGGAACCTTAAAAAAATGTATGAGACAGATTTTTACGTACTATTTTTGTTCATTAACTGATTTTTGTTCATTTTTAGCCAAAAAACGTTACAGATTGCAGTTTTGAATAGCCATTTGTTTGTCACTCAACGCTATTGAATGGCTTAACGAAACATCAAATTAAAGACTGATGTCTCTTTGTACCACTAAAACAACTCAGACGAGTCTGAAGGTGAACGCATAATGACAGAATTTTCCTCTTTGCATGCGCTATTCCTTTAAAGGGATAGTTCACTCAAAAATAAAAATTCTGTCTTCATTTGTCATCTTTTATCGAGTTGTTCCAAATCTGTTTACATTTCTTTGTTCCGATGAACACAGAGAAAGATATTTGAAAGAATGCTTTTAAATAGTTTTTGGCCACCATTGACTATAGTTGGAAAAAGGACAATGGCAGTCAAAAGTGCCCCAGAACTGTTTGCTGTCCTACATTCTTCAAAATATCTTCTTTTGTGTTCAACAAAGCAAAGAAATTTATAAAGCGATTTTTCCTACTATGGTAGTCAATGGTGGCCAAGAACTGTTTGGTTACAAGCATTCTTCCAAATATCTTTCTCTGTGTTCATCAGAACGAAGAAATTTCTACAGATTTGTAACAACTCGAAGGTGAGAAGACTGTTCCTTTAAGATTTCCCATTTATTCCTTTATTTTTTATTATATTAGTATATTAAACCAGGTTTAATTAACTTCTGCTCATTGTCCAATGATCTGGAGAGTTGAAGCTTGCCTGTGTACGATCTGCCCAGCAAATTGTCTGGCTCCATTTACAACACTATTTTTCAAGCCCATCCTTTACAAATCAATAGATTTTGACAAGGTCTGCAACAAAAGGCCGGAACAATTGATTTTGCATTGACAGAAAACCGAACGTAAAAATGACACGATGTACTTAACACAGATTATTCACACCAGAGCTGGTCAATAGAGGGACAATGTGAGGTTTTAGACCTCACAAGGAGGAGAGATGCACGGATGAGAGCTGTCATCACTGTTGTGTTTGCTCTGAAATTATGTGCACACTTTTTTTGAAAAGGTTTATCTACCAATATGAAGGATTGCTCTGGGGAAATCATGCCCTGAATGATTTCTCAAGAAAAATAGCTGTAACCTTTATGTGCTGAGGAGAAACCTTTTTGGGTTCCTTTCTATTGATTCGGCTTCCAAAGCAACATTGAGTGATCCTCTCAACCTTAGGGATTTGCAGATATGTCTGTGATTTAGCGAGTAATTTTTTTTAAGGTTCATGACGGCATGATGTTGGGTGTCTACCGTTAATAATCAGACTGACAATACACACCTGATAACTGGAGGTTTGAGTTCACAACCCAGGTAAAACATGGACTCTGTGAGATCCCTCACCACTGTTTTGTGTTAATAATCTTATTTTGTGGACTTAATCTCCAGACGTTCCTTCTCTGCCTGACCAAGTGAAAACCAAATGTCAGATCTGTGCAGCATGACCTCTAGTGGTTAACATTATTAATGATGGAAACTATCATCCATCAGTGGATAAACATTTCATTCTTTGCTTCTCATATCAATGTTCCCTTGTAATAGCAAATTTCGTTTGTTTCTCTCTTTCTTTCTCTTATAGGTGAGCAAAGAATCGACTTCAATTTAAAGGGATATTTCACAGGCAAAACAAAATTTCCCCATTTTACTCACCCTCAAGGCATCCTGACTCAATATGACTTTCTTCTTGAAGAATAATGCAGTCCACGTATCATTTTACTTCCAAGCGGCAGAATGGGAGTGAATGGCAAATGATGCAGGCGTGTTGTAAGTTCCGGTGACGAATGCGGCATGTTTTCGTTTTGTTCAAATAGGATGCCGCCTCCTCTGTGCGGGAGCTTTCGTCATGTCATTTGCCAGAAAAACAAGCCTCAGGTTCACGTGCAGCCGAGGGAAGCTAGACATCAACGTTAATAGCGCTGTCAATATGGATATTTCTCTTAAAGGGGATGTGCAACGGTGTGACATGCATTCTGACTTCTTTACAATGTTAAACGTGTCTTCTCATGCTTATTTAACATGGTCAACTTGTCAAAAAACAAGTTGGGCGTATTACGTAGTATTTCTGTGCTCGATACACTCCCCCAGCGATCGTACAGGTTTCGGAAAGTTTTTTTCGAACATATAAAACTGTTTCGTAACAATTTTTCTTAGTCCCTTATTGGACAATTCTCCCAGAAAAGCACGCAGCACGCCCACGCGGCAGCAAGGAGAGCAGGAGAAGGAGCATGCGCAGACGTCACTTTCACTCGTGTGCAGGAGAGAGAGAGAGAGCATACGTTCGCGAAGTTCAGGTGTTTGTTTGTTCACTGCATTTGGGTGATAAATGTTATATAAACGGTGGATATAATGCTGGATTTGGAGATAGTTTGAAACTGATATATGGAGCCATCCCAGCGCTAAAAGATGCCGGACATGAACTGCATGCGGTGAGTGAAACTGATGTCTGTGTTTTGTTGGCGCACGTGCTTTAGAATAATTGTACAGCTGTATCTATCTTTTATAAATGTGATCAAACTAAATACTCTTCGAAGATACAAAATATGCAATACTACTATTAATACGAGATTGGCAGAAACCGCGTGTGTTAGGGCCGCTTTAAACAAATGCATCGATTCGCTTCAGAAGACCTTTGTTAAGAACACAGAGCCGTGTCGAGCAGTTCTTTGATCGATGGATGCACTTTTTGGAGCTTCAAAAAGTCGATGCCCATTCACTCCCATTCTACCGCTTGGAAAAAAAATTATACGTGGTATTATAACTTCGACTGCATCATTCTTCAAGAAGAAAGTCATATTCAGTCAGGATGCCTTGAGGGTGAGTAGAACATGGGGAATTTTTTTTGCCTGTGAAATATCCCTTTAAAGTGTTTACTAATATTCTTAATAGTCAAGCAAACATTAAACACTGGTTTTGTCATTTTTTTGTCTAAACAATATCTACTTTATACAGCACTCCAATAATAGCAAATGGAGCGAACCATTATGAATTTACAGAGGGGGGTTACAAACTGTATAAAACACAAGCACAACATTCATTTTATAGCCAAAACTATTATCTAGCACTCTGAATTTGGACCATGTAAATTATTTATATCATGGCTAATACAACAGTCTTTATGCATTCTTTAAAAGCAATACATGACACTTCATAGCAACCCCAACTTAAAATTGCAATATGTAACTTTTTTGCTTAAGCATTAAAATTCTTAATAAAATGTTATTGAGAAAGTTAATAAAAATTCAGTATTTAGTTCTCCATTTGACTTCAACCCATGTAAAGAAAAGTACATAAAGTTACATTTTGTTTCAAGCAGAGATGGCAATACAGCGGCATCAGAGCTTTGAAACTTTCATTTTAAATTTGTATCTACAGTAGGCTACATGAATAGTTCTCATTGCTATTAAGTGTATGTGTTTAGTGTTATGTTGGTATTTTGGAGGTATTGTAGTAAAGGTTTGAACCTGTTCTTCAGTTGAGGCCAGGTAGGCTTAGTTTAAATGTTTTTTTAAAGCATTTTTTAAATAATTTTTATACTATATGCTTTCTTTATACTTGTTATTTTTTGCTTGTGCAATGAGGATTTTTACTAATTGCTTTTTATCTTAAGCAAGAATTTGTGTGCAGTTTGCACATGCCTTGAATTTTTTTATCATCCTTATTTGTCATTGGTTCATTTGTTGAACACGTTCAGAGTAGGCCGTGGTTTGTCTGTTCTTTAAAATCTTAAATGGGTTTTGCAGTGGTTGAAACAGACACTTTTATTTATTTATTTTGCACAAGCTGCCGGGGTAAAACAGCCGAATTTTCTCTTTGTAATTACAGTGATTTGATTTAGAGAAAGCTGATCTCGGCGAGTTGGAGAAATGGTGGCCTATCCAATGATTCGAGCTTAGCTAATGTTCAAGTCTTCGCCTTGGATTTCACTTAGCAACGGACATAAGCATGTGATAAAGGCTATTTATATACACACAGGGTTCTGTTACAGCCTGAGCGGGTTTGCCTTGTTGTACAGAAAAGACTGGCACAATTACGGTGAAAAAAAGCACTTGAGAGGCTTGAGAAATTTTCAGTGCTGTGCACCACTTACCCCTGGATGAGACAGACCCACATTTACAGGATTATTGCTAAATTGTTTTAACCAAGGTTTAACCCATCCACTCACATGTGTTGATGCTCAGTCTGATTTAATGCTGGATCTATTTTCATGCGTAGTGGCATTTTTAGAACTTTTATAGACGGTTTCATCTTAACAACATAAACAAACATTACTGCGCATGCGCACTTTTATGACCCCAACTTAACTTCCGGTACACATTCACAACAATAGAGTGCCTGTAGATCAGAGGCGGATACAGAAAGTAGATGATAGGTGGGCCTGTAAACTTGTAGGTGGGCCGGAATAATTCGCATCTCCCTTTCAACCAGAGTACCGGTGTTCTGTCCCATTGTGGCGTCAAATGCAATTCACTAAACTCTGCAAATGAAACGGCATCACCGTGCAGTTGATTTAACAAGATCCCACGTCTTTGCGGCGCATTGCTTTCCCTGTTTGCGTCAAAAGTCAGCGCAACTGCGTGCGGTTTACTAGACTCGTGTTTGTTACAGGCCTGTCGGAGGAGTTTCCAATTTTTATAACCGTCTCTTGTGAAAGTAAACTCGGTGTGTACCTCAGGAAAATGTCTGCATGCTTTACAAAATATGCCACCTTTTGTTTTGCTATATTCAATCCATTTAAACTGTTCATACCGATAAGAACTGAAGGAGCGTGGCTTTCCATCAATTACGGTAATCGGGTGTTTTCTGTTCTTCTATCGCGGACTAATCTGGAGGTGGACAAATTTGATTTACCAATTCCACCTGTTGTGCCGAAAACACACTCCCCGCCAGATTCTGCACCCCCTTCAATAACACGCTGTCGGATTGGCTAATTCTAACCCCTCCCCAGACCCAATCCTAATCCTAACCCCTCCCCTAACACCTAATCCTCACCCTAACCATTGTGGGGAGGGGGGGGGGTGCATAATCTGGCAGGGAGTGTGTTTTCGGCACGACACCGGCTGAGTGAGAATATCAGTGAAGGCTGAAGCACAAATGCTGCCATTAGCACTCGACTCATTGGATGTTGCTGTGTGTATTTCACCTTCATTTCCAGGTGCCGCAGTGTGTTTCTTCAGTTTCTTTATCTAGACGTGTTTTTTTTTTTTAATTGCCACATGTATAGCTGTTTGTTTAGCCATGTTTACATGATCATTTAGTATCAGGCAGCGATATTGGCGCGCAGCGTAACTGCCGTAACGTAACTGACGTCACGCGAGCACATTCTTAATAATATTTGGATATTATTATTAATAAACAAACCATTAAAATGTTTTCATTTAATTTATACAATTCAAATTTAGAATTAAGGTTAAAAAATAATATTAAAAATAAATTTCTTGGCTCTGGCTGACTAGCTCCGCCCCTGCGTAGATTATTTCTGATAACAATAAAAAGAAACCGAAAAGAAATGTTACTTGGCTAAACTTGCCTCTCCAATATTTAGAATTTAGACTGCGATACCAAGCGCAACCGCTAGATGTCAATGTACCACACGGTTTCTTTAAATGCGACAAAACTACAGGAGCCATTCTACAAATTGTTTATTTAATAAAATGAACATACAACAAAATTAAACAAATAATTTATTTAATACAATTATTATACAGTAAAATAATTATACAAATTAATATGAACGTAAATTAAAAAATATATAAATAGTAGTTATATATTAGTCTCTAGCCAAACACAAACTGGAAGTTAACTGGGGGTCAGGCGCAGTCTATAAACAGAAAGTTTTAAACACAAAAAGGACAAAACAATAACTGGACTCTTGAACTTGGACTATTTTACTGTCTTTTCTTTCTTTTTTTGTTGCCATTTTGCCTTCTTTGTTCTGAAATCTTTATGTGGCATTTTGTGTTAGTAACTTATATTGTTGCAAAGTTTGTTTCGAATATGAGTTACTCAGCCTGGTCTCACATGAATTCTTATAAATTTGTTTGATCTATCCTGTGCAAAAATTTACAATTATTAGATCAAAGCAATAATGAAGCCCCAAACTTAAACATAGCCGCAAGATTGTATTAAAACTTATGATATTGTATAAATTGATACAAACCTCATAAAAAGTTACAAATTGTCATGAGATTATGTTAAGTAACTTATAGTTTGCTAAGCTCAAGTTTCAAAGTAGGTTTTCAATACATCTGTCACAAAAATGGTCAACTTTACCGAGAGACTGAGACAATTAATTCTGATGCCAATTAAAGAAAAAAGCTTTTATGTAGTTTTAAATATTATTAAATATAATTTCTCAAACCCACTTTTAAAGGCCATAACTGGCATCTTTGTTATGGGAAAGAATCTGCTAATTATTTAGGTTATTATACAAGGTTTGAAAATGAAATGCTTCCTGTATAAATACTATTCTGGAAGACATGAGTTACATTCATTTGGTCATTAGCTGCTTGTGTCTTATAAGGTTCTGTCTCTTCATGACGCATGCAGGCGCGTGATTAAAGCTGTGATTTACTGCTGAACTCGCTCTCTCGCTTTGCCGCTAAATATGTAAATTGGTTCATTTTCTGTTCATTTGCAAATTGGGAAAAGTGTGAGTTGTATAGATTAACATTTGTTCTTTGTGCAGGTGTTATAGAGCAGGGCTGCAGTGTTTAATACTGCATGGAATGTTAAATACGTGAGGTGTGACAGATGTTCATTTCTAATTTCCAGAAAAGTCATCAGGAAAGAATTGAAGACATCTCAGGTGCTGTAATACAGCTCAAAATAATATAAAAGAGACAATTCCATGTTAATTGTGGCAGATAATGAAGCTCACAGACGAATCATGAATGAGGGGCAAATACGAGAACCTGAGGTCTCCTGCTTTCAAAACGATTGTCCTGAATAAAAGACCCCAGTAATCTCACACGTGTCTTTTTCAGGAGATTTCAGGAATGTCTCAGATTGTGCTCACATTTGTCAAGATACCAGAGTCTGCAAGTAGTAGAGCTTTAATTGAACTTGTGCAATGCTGTCCACATTCATTTTTTAGCTCTGTGTTCTTGCCGTGTGTCTCATTTGTGTCCGTTGCTCTCAAGGAATATGAGGAGAAATCAGCCAACTAGAAAATATGTTTCATTTTATCTAGTCTTAACTTAGACTCCGATGTTTCTCTTAAAATTGCTTTGGAGAAATAAAAACAAACAAGACAACTGTTAAAGTGCAGGACGTGTCAAATGAATGTATGTTATAGAGGTAAAATAATGTGGATTTCATGAGAAATATTTGAGTTCTTATTGAGATCTTCAATCATTTTGGCTTTTAATTATGGCGAAACTGAGCTCTTGTGACATTAATGAGATCTCTTCTGACACTCGAATGGAGACATTTGTGAGATTTCTTATAAGAAATGTGTGATGCAGATGAGACTCAAGCTAAAGTTTCCATCTGCTCTCCTTTTATCTCATTCATGACTCGAGGAAATTGAGAAATGAAAGAGATCTCATCTGTTATTTTTCTTTCTTATACGAAGACAATCTATTCTTTTAAAATATCATGCACCGATAAATAATATTGTACACAGTACCAGCAGGCACGTGCATGAAGTAAATTTAATTAATTTAACTTTAGAATTTAATTAAGTTTTACTTAATTAATATTGCATATAGGTATTTATAGTCTGTTTAATATTTGACCTGTGTTTCTCTCTCCTTTATCTTAAATGTGTGCTTTCACTGTGCGTGTCTGTGACTGTGTGTCTGTGTGTGTGTGTGTGTGTGTGTGTGTGGTGTGTGTGTGTGTGTGTGTGTGTGTGTGGTGTGTGTGTGTGTGTGTGTGTGTCGTGTGCTGGCGTGCGTGTGTGGTGTGTTGCGTGCGTGTTCTGTGCGCCGGTGTGTGTGTTATGTGTGTATTGTATGGTGCATATTGTGTGTGTGGAGTGTTTTGTATGTGGGTATGTCTGTCTTCTGTGTTTCACCTTTTTCTTGTTTTACAGGTATAGATTTAATTGTTTTGCTATAGTCAATATGTTTCATAAAAAGCGCTATATAAATAGAATTAAGTTGAGTTTGAGTAGAAAGCTATATGGTGTTCAGAGGGGCTCTCTGCATCGTCAGGGTCACACTTTTTGTGCACATTCTCACTCCCCTGGGCCTGGTCCCTTGTTCCCCACCTTCTTAAAGCTCTCTTGTTTAGCCTTAGCGGCCCCTCTGGAACACGACCGGCCCCCAGCATCGGACAATGGAAATCTAGACCTCACAGCGCGGCAAACATTTAATCAGAATCAGAATCAGAATCAGAAGAGCTTTATTGCCAAGTGTGCTTGCACACACAAGGAATTTTCTTTGGTGTTGGAAGCTTCTAGTACAGACATTCAACACAATGACAATACAATATAATACGATTTACAGTCTAAAAGATTCTAAATTGTGCATATATAAAATAAAGACTATTTTACAGAAAATGGGGGATAATAACATATAAGAGACATTGTACAGGGTAGTATATAGTAGAATAAACATATTGTATGTACACTTGTGCAAATGGATAATTTAGTAAGTAGAGGTAGTGTTATAGGCATGTATACATAAGATGTAGATATAATAAGGCACTATAGTGCACACTATAGGAGTAGTGGAAGTGGAATATTGCTCTTAAGGAGCAGTTATCTGTTTAGGAGGGAGATTGCCTGGGGGAAGAAGCTTTCGGGGTGTAGGATGAAGGATGTAAGAAAGTTCTGATGGGAAACGTCTTGAGACGCTAGTAAACAGTGTGTGCAAGTTATGCTTAATTCACATGTACTTTCGTCAGCAAAGGTTTGACTTTTAGTATTAAATAATTAATTATGCACTTCAGCTTCTTATCAAACTCCAGGCTTTGAGGTAAACTAAACGCTATTGGCGGTTTTAAAAGTGGGGGAAGGCACTCAACACGCCCCGCCCTAACTTACTGTTTCGGTGGAAATTTTGTCAACGCATTTCAGTTGTCCTTGAAGATTTCAAATAATATTACAAACGATATTACGATCACATCTTTGAATGCTGAACATTCTGTCCGTGTAAATTAAAGGGAGATTTTTAAGCTTCAATCCTGAATTCCTCAAAATTCTATTGCAGAAGTTTAACAGGGCTTCTTCAGAAAATAGCCCCCCGTTCCTCTCCTGATAACTCGAGCTGCTGGCTGTTATTTCAGAGACACGGCAGATGAAGCACATTCAGCTTGACGTGCCACGCTGTAATTTAGCTGTCAGAGGAAATGTCTGTGCTCCGTGTAGGGCTGCTGCGATTCAGATGAATGATGTATGTCATGTAAATGTCAATCCAGAGCGAAACCTGATCGGCTGTTTTGATGGCTCTGCTGAAGTTGAGTGATGTCAGCGTGCTGTCAGATTTCTGCTGCAAGAGCTTTTTATTCTTTCTGCAAACTTTCCATCAATGTCACGTGCGAGGTTGACTTAATATACCACTTAAGTGATCATTGTGTTGATTTAAACGCCCCCCAAAAGAGTTCAATAAAAATAAAAGTGAAGAGCTTTAGGGCTTACGGTTTTATCCACGATCTACTCTTGTCCTCATTTACTGCGGATTTCAGAATTTTTAGGCTGTCTACAATGGATGCGGCGCAATGCAACATGACAAACAGGCATTTGTTGTGTCGTGTTGCATCGCGCCGCATCCATTGTGGGCAAATTTGTATTTTTATTCTCTTTTGTCATGTCGCGTGATGTCCGGTGTAGACAGGGTGTACTGAATAAATGTTTATTTTTACTGTTTATTTATTGTTTGTTCGTTTATTTATTTATTATAACTTATTTATTGTTTATTTGATGTTTTGATTTTCTGACAGAATGAGATGGATTTATTCACAGCAAAACTCATTTGCTTTTGTCATGATTTACCGTTATGTTATTCCAAATCCGTATCACTTGTTTTCTTAAGTTGTTTCTTAAGTCCACCCTTAAAAATGATGCAGAATCTCCTTAAAAGTGACAGAAGTGTAAAAAAACTATAAGCCTTTTAAAACCAAACTTTGTGTGAAAATTATTTTAGAGATTTAGGCATGTATCATCAGTCTTGATGGACCCGGGCTCACATTATGACATCTGTGAAATCAAAGCCAGTTTACGGAAGCCGTGCCACCCCGCGGCCATGTTTGCAACGCCTCTGGGCAGCTGTTTACGTCGTAAATCCAGTCCTATCTACTTGAATGGGGAAGGCAGATATTTCTAAAATCGCCTGCAAAAATCACTTTTAAACAGCATATTTCCGATCAATAATCAAACATGACATGAACTGTCTCGTAAATTTGGTTCGCTAAGCTAAAATTGCGGCAGTGGTGCATCTTGTTATATCTTTGGTGTAATGCAATGCGAGGAATGTTTTATGCATGCAATGGAGATTTCGCAAGATAACGGTGGACAAAATCTGTTTAGACAGAATGTTAAATGCTCTCTCATTTGTAAGTCGCTTGGGATAAAAGCATCTGCTTTATAAATAAAAGTTCATTTAAATGGTTGAAGATTTTATTTGTCACATGCACAGTTATGTAAATATAATAGCCTACTAGCAGCCATGTAAATCTGGTATACTTCTAGTTCCCAAACTGGGGGCCCGAAGATGGATCCAGGGGGCACAGTTTTTGTGGCATTTTATGAAATATAGAAATGTATCATTAATTGTGTTTAATCAAACCTCAGCGAAATAAGACCACCAACCAAAAGAACTGATGTTCCAGCACTGTATAATTGAATGTTTTTGGTTTAATAAAAATTCTAAGTTTAAGTATTGATTTGAAGGGCCACAAAGCGGGCCTTACGAAAAAGTTTGAGAATTACTCTCTTACACCGTGTCTACACCGGACGCGACAGGGTGGACAAAATTTAAAATTATAATGTTTTTTTTAACATTGTGAGGGTGAGTAAATAATGACAGCTTATTCATGATTCGTTAAACTATTCTTTTTTACAAATCGTTTGCCGTTGATTGCTAATGCTGTTCATTAGTCTGAATTCATTTTGCTCTTCATAAGAACGCAGAAACATTTGTTTACATTTCTTCCATGGCAACAGATCATTTGCGCTGTTATTCTCTAATGGCTGAGTGCAAAATGGAAATTGCTTCAAGTGAAGTTGATTAAATTGCAGGTGTTTGCAATAACCTGCTATGGATTTTCACAGGGGCACGTAATTCTGTGATAAACATGTGGTAATAAAATGCTAAGAATGAAAATGTCTTGAGGGCAATAGATGCTGCTCCTTTCTGGCGTCTCTGCGCGCGGGTTCATTTCTGTGGTACAGTTAATACTGAGCTATTATCATCAGATCTGTCTGTGTCATTATTCAAGTTTATTCAACTGCTTCCTCCATAAATGCGTGATGTTTTACATTTGTTCCCACTCATTATTTCTGACCTGCGTTTAGACCTGTGGTCTTTCGCCCACTGAAACCTCAGCTTCCAACCATTGGTTAGTGTACGCTTTCTATTAAAGCTGCAATCTGTAACTTTTTATGTTAAAAATAGACAAAGAAAAAAATAAGCATGTGCATAAAAATGTGTTGAGAACGCAATTTACTTTGTATTATTATCAATATTGTAAAGAACCATTTTTGGCTGTATGATTTCATAAAGAACCGTTCTGTTTCACGAAAGATTTATAGTAGTGGAAAAATAAAATGGTTCTTAAACTTAACTTTTTCATAAACTTTTAAGTAATTTTTTTCTATGGCATCGGTGTGAAGAGCCTTTTCAAGCACCCTTTTAATAGTGAATAAAGGCAAATTCAACTTACTATTCACTCTAAAAATAGTAAATATCACGATATAAAATCAAAAATTTGTTTGTTTAATGAAAATAAGTATAACAAATTATATTTTTAATATACCCTTTTTATATTTATAATAAAAAATGTATATACCCTTTACTTACATTTACTCAATTTAAACAGTATATTTCATCAATTTCACAGTTTTTTTAGTGTAAATTGTTTTACCAAAAAAAATTTAGTAAATCACAATGAAACTTTTTAGAGTGAAAGTTATGAGTTGCCTTCACTCTACACCAGACGCTACGCGACACACAACAGCTTGTTCTTAATGGGTTTGTTTTATAACCTGATCACTTGATCAGATTCATTGAACAATGAGTCATTGGTCCCAGTATGAGTGCACTTATTGTTGTGATTCTCTCTCTCTCTCTCTCTCTCTCTCTCTCTCTCTCTGTATATGTGAGAGTTTATAAATGTGTAGGTAATGGGGTATTTTCTCCCTGATATGCTTTATAACTGTAATACTGAACTTCCGGCGGAGAGTAGAATCCAGCTCACCTGGATATTCTCCCACTCTGTAATTCACACTCGGACCCCCTTGCCTCCAGCATGAGGGCTCTCAGCATCCCAAGCCATCTCTCAGCATCCCAAGTCATCAACACATTACTCTAAAAACACTTAAAGCAAACTGCCTATCGCCGGCAGAAAATTACACATTCCGACTTCAGAGCCGTGCTGCTGAATACACGCTGAGACAAACATTGTCATTAACAAAGACCAACAGATGGCAGTTCTGGAAAGAGCCCAGATATGAGATACAACAGGCAGAGGAAGAAACCGGTTCGGGCCAGTAATGGCAAATTGTTTGCAATAAAATAGCTGTTGCTTTTTGCCTGTGAGTGATTTTAGTAACTTGAACGGGTCACGGAACTTGAGATGCTCGGTCAGTCGCACATTTAGCACAGGATAGCAGAAGAAATCTTTGGTTTATCAGATTGAGTGTTAGGTGTTAAGAACTCTTAAAGAAACAGTTCACCCAAAAAATATCTTTTTTTTAATTATTGATATTAAACCATCATTGTTTTACTATCAAATATAACAAATGCTTTACTGCTGTAGTATGATTACGAGAATTGAGGGTGGGTGCATGCGTATACTGTTTTTAAAAGAAATGCAAAACAATAATAACACTAATCCCAAGATTATGCTTTTCTTTAAACAAAATATCATTTTGTATTAATTCATCTCTATTGTCCATTCATCTTCGTGCTTTTCACAGTCACACACAGAGATGCCTGTAAGACACAAGCTTGTTATAAAATCAATGCAGCGCAGTTCATCCTTCGGGTTTAAATGCACTGGCATGGTTATGTAAGACATCATAATCCGCTGTTGCTATGGTTACTACGGCCCCAAATGACTTTGATGGTGCTGCAGAAAAGGTACACGTTAAAACCGTCACGAAAAGCTCAGCCTTTTTGTTGCCAGTCAGCGGATAGACGTGATATTGTGTGCCCTTTGTACCACGCCGGTATCTTGCAGTCTTGTAGCTAAGCATCCTTTCTCTCCAAGTATCTTATGGGATTCTTACTTTGGAGGAGTTTGTGGCTCTTTGGTAACAACATGCGTGTTGCACCTCGGTGGTGTTTTAACATCTACTCCCTGGGGCTTGGATGAGTTTTTCTCGTGGGAGTATGAAATCAGATTGGGGGATTAACGTCTGTTTACAAAGACAAATGTGAACAGTGTTACATCTTTGTATAATCATGTATTTCCTCTCCAAGAAGTCGCTAAGCCAATCTTAATGAAAACCCCCACGTGTTTGACAAACACATCGACGGAAAAGTGATTTCCTCTCGTCGTGCCGTAGTTAGAATAAATAGTTTGCGGTGTGACATCAGGGGTGAGCGAGCGTTTCATTATTGTTGCTGTTGACAGAGACAATGAGCTCGGGGATTGTGCGGGGGCAAGATTGTTACAGGGTCTGACGGGGCAGCAGACAAACTGTGCCGTGATGAAAGGTTGACAGGTACAAGGTCTTTTTATTTCCCCTCAGAGCGAGAGGCCACGGCGACGGGCGTCTCTATGAACCGGTGCACGGCTCTCTGTGTGCGTGAAGGCCACGTTGAGAGAAAGAGAGAGGGTAAAGTATTAAAGAGAAATAAAGAGAAAGGTCACGGCTTATTTGACAGTTCAGCTTGAAATTAAGTGGGTTCAAGCTGGAGAATAAGGGTTCCCTTAGGAAAATGAACCATGGTTTTATTATAGGGAAAGTGAAGTAAACATGTTTTTGGCAGAAAGAGATGCGAAAAAAATTAGGAAAACGTTCCATATTTTCATTTAATCAGCATTTATTTAAATACATATAGAAATATAACTGTTGTATTGCTTAAAAGTGAATCTGAACTTGTTTTCTTTTTGAGCTCTGAAAAAATGCACAGCATCTTTTCTGTTATTTTCACTTGTTTCTCCAGTTTTCATTTTCTGCAAAAAATGCACATAGAAACAATATTTGAAACTTGGGAGGAATATTGTTAGTAGTTCACAGAATTAAACTAAACACATAAAAAATAATAGTACATTTAGAAAAACTTTTTTTTCTGCGGCAGAATGTATATAAGGTTGATATTAATGGCATTTGATTATAAGAGAGCGAGAGAAGATCACTGGCTGCCGGCAGATATTCTGGAGAATGGAAGAGGGTTTGGAGAAGGTGCCTGGAGGACGTGTCACTTGTTGATAATGTGAAGTCGGGAGTCTCAGACATTGGTCTGTTCTGTGGCCCGCTGCGTTTAACCGGATTGGCTGATGGACTGGGGACTGAGCCATTAATCTCTTCTCCCTCCTTATCCAATTACGGCACCAGTAGTAGAGTACAGTAGAGCACACAAAAGGAGGGTGTGTGTGCCAACTGCCAGCAGCAACTTCATAACACAATCACAACGATGGAGTTTGAAAATGCATCTACCCAGAAGTGGTACCCAGGCTGGCCCAAAAGTGACAATGATGTCATTCTAATGTTGTTTCAAACCGGTATGCTATGATTTCTTTCTGTAAAATATCAACCTTAGCCATGTTGGTCAATGTATTACAGCTGCAATCCGTAATTTATCCATAACAGAACTGTAATCCTCTCTATCGCCATCTCTGTTTAAAACATAAAAATGGTGTACATATCTTATACCTACAAGTTGAAGTTCAATAATGTCATTTAAACACGAAATCACACTTGACCTAAACATCATTATTTTACCTAACAACTGATTTTTGTGTAGTTTTACAGCTTGCAGCTTTAAGTTTAATACTGTAAAGTGCCATATCCCATTTCACATGCAAAGCAGTTTTAAAGGCACAGCAGCAAAAATGAACCATGAGCCATAAACTAAATTATGATTGCATGAAAAAACCTTACTAACATTATAAATGGACTTGAGAGAGAGAGAAAAAACGACCCGAACAAAATAAGATATGACCCTTTTAATAGTATTGGGATATATCTTCAGTTTAAGATCATTGGATGGAGAGGTGAAGCCGTGTTTAAATCTGCACATCACAGTAGGTAATTAGGCTTAAATGCTGCCATTATCTGTATGGGCCAGCTGTCTTTACAGAATGATTTCTGGTGCTATCAGATGGTTTTGGGTGAGTAATCAGAGATCATGCTGTTTGGCTTCAACAACGGAAGAATATAACTGAACTGGCTCGCACACTAGTGAACAATTTTACAGCAACACGGAAAGAAACAATCATTGTTTTTATGAGCTCTGTACTTTATAAAATATGAATATGTCTGTGTTGTATTTTAAGGAAGGATTGCTATTAAAGGAGAGTATAGCAGACGTTTGTGTTATTGCCAACTGTAGTCTGTTCCAGCCAGACAGCAAAGAGCGCTTCACTGATGCTTCACTGCAGAAACACTTGGTCTGGTTGAGCTTAGACACATAACATTTTTTTCATTATAATTTGACAATTTAAAAAAATGTATTGACAAATTGAAACAGGCTGGAAGCTAACAGGATGGAAGAATACCCAAAGTTGATTTTGAGCTTCAGCGTACAGGGCTCCAGACTGCGACTAAATGGTCGCAGTTTTGGAGACAGCGCGAGCATTTTTTACATGTACTCACGCATGTGCGACCTGCAAATTTGGAATTTCTTCTAGTTGTTATTTCATATGGAAAGACGAGTAGAATGCGAGCCTGCCACCAGTGCAGGAACTGCGCGCCAGTGCGCAGGTCACTCATGCGTCACTAAGTGCGTTTACATGCACAGTCTTACTCCGATTATGCTTAATAAACTGATAACATGCAAGTCATGTAAACCAACCCGTTCTCACTCCCGACTCGTCACTTATTTACGCTCGTCAGCGCCCCTCGGCGTCACTTGAACGCGATTGGTACCCCTTTGGCGTCGTTTTTCGACGAACAGGGAACTGCGTTGCTGTTAGCTAAATGCTCCAGACCGAAATGCGTGCAATTCTTAGCATTTCATAATTATTTATGGTTTTAATATTTTGTAGCACCTAACCCCACCCTAACCCTAAACATTTCTCAACCATATAAAACACAACACGCGAATAAAAGTACAGTCACAGGTATTTATTGCACAAACTGACCAAAAGTATTACAAACAACTCGTTTCGCAGAACTTTTCGCACCGAAGCCGTAAGATAACTTTACACGAAGATGCCGTGCGTGTCCGTGAATGCATGAGGTCGGCTCCCATTCAAAGATAAACCGGAACAGCTAGATGCAGTCGATCGCGGGAGCCAATACCGTTTCACGTTCAAAGCCAACGAAATGACGAGACGGTCACGAGACACGGGAGAGCCAATGGAATCGAAGCTGACGTAACTTCCTGTGGCGGCAATTTTTGAATGTCGTTGTTCACCGGATCTGAGATTTACGGCGGACGGTGATCGATTTCGCATGTTCCTCGTAAAAATCGACCGTTTCGCGTTGGTACCCTTGGAATATCTGTATTTTTGAACGACATTGTGACTGCTTGTATCTTGTGTTTTATAGTACGATAAATAAACTGTTACATTACTTGCTCACAAACTGCCTGAATAGCGTCATGGAAACGCAATTATCCTGGCCATCAAACTTAAATTAAACATCATCATTGCAAATTATATCTAATATACATTTTCACAATGATGGTAAAACTTGCGGTCCCTTCACGTCAAAAAACGACGCTAAAGGGGTACCCTGCGTGTTCAACAGTGACGGCGAAGGGCGCTGACCGAGCGTAAATATGTGACGAGTCGGGAGTGGGGATGTGTTGCGTAAACGCAGTTTTTTTCCAAGTGTATAATTTTGTTAACAAGGTATTTCAGAAAGGGTGTTATTAGATTATGTTTGCAGGAGATGTGTGCTGATGTATTATAGCCCTGAGTGTTACATTTACTTGTTAATAGTGAACACAGCATGCATCCTGACAGTCTCACTGCCTATTGCATTATTCCTTGTGTACAAATGAGCCAATTTTATCTCGGGAGAGGTTAAATCCCTGTCTCACGGGACACCTTCTTTCTGATGTCATACTGTTATAATGAGCAGAAGATCGAAATAAAAGGGAGATATTATTCAGTGTGATGAATATTGTGCATTTGTCAGCGCTACTTCATTGCAATCCTTTTATCTTCCAGTCAATATTCAACATTAGCATGAAAGCTTTTTTGCTTTTGAGTTAAGTGTATTTTTAAATGTATTTGTACTGTATGTCAATTACTTGTCTTTCAGTGCATCTTCAAATTATCCTTTTAGTATTTTTTTTTACAAAAAAGGTTCAGTGATGACAAGATGTTGGATTTGGTACTTTGCCTTAAAGGGATACTTCACCCAAAAATGAAAATTCTGTCATCATTTACTCACCTTCAAGTTGTTCCGAATCTGTATAAATGTCTTTGTTCTGATGAACACATAGAAAGATATTTGGAAGAATGCTTGTAACCAAACTGATCTGGCCCCCCATTGACTCCCAGAATTACTTTATATATTTTTTGTTCTGTTGAACACAAAAGAAGACATTTAGAAGAATGTAGGACAGCAAACAGTGCATGGGGCACTTTTGACTACCATTGTATTATTTCCTACTATGGTAGTCAATGAGGGGCAAAATCTGTCTGGTTACATTCTTCCAAATATCGATCTCTGTGTTCATCAGAACAAAGAAATTTATACAGATTTGGAACAACTCAAAGGTGAATAAATGATGACAGATTTTTCACATTTGGGTGAAGTATCCCTTTAAACACCATTGTACTGAAATTCAGACAGGCGTACAAAAATATATACTGTAGCTGTATGGCATGTGATGACAGTGATGCAATTTCATACAAGTATTTGTTTTTCATGTTTTTCACAGTGAGAGGTTCGTTTACCTTTGGCTGAAAAGTTTGTATGCTGTGAAATAACAGTGTCCTTTTATCAAAGGAATAAATTCCCTCAAAATGTTTTTTATTAATTACTCACGCTTCAAAATGCACCTTTTCATTTCGGGTGAACTTTAACTTCAGAGCTCCCTTTGTTCTTGTTGAGATAGAAGCATCTTGATCAATGTTGCTGTTCAGTACACCCTCACACAAAACCCAATAAGGCTCGAACAAAACCGAATTATGTAATGTAATTATGTAAATGTGCTAATACTCTTTTAATGACAACAGTATGAGTCTCTATCCTTTAGCTCCCAGCCTAATGTTGGGACAGTTTTGTTCACATCCTTTCAGAAGTGTCTCCACTAATTGGCTTCCTTATATAAGAGAAACCTGTGAGATGGGATTCGGACTGTCAGATGTGTAGAACAAACAAACAGCAGCGCTGGGCATGGCACAGAAATAGCTGGCAGCGAACAGTCCCAGAGGAGCTTTCAGCACGGCCACTAACAGCAGAAAGAGAGAGAAAGAAAGAAGATAAGATGAAAGATTAAAGATCCCTCGTCCAACATCCATAGAAGAGGAGGGGGGACGAAACGTGTCGACTGACTGAAATGCTTGGGGGTTTAACCTCAAGTGCATTCCAGACTGTGAGGGGTTAATAGATGTCCATTTCTAAAAAACTCTTTCAGAATGGCTTGGAAGCGCGGTTGCTGCAAAAATAGCAAAACATACAGTATTGTGGTCACAGGTAAAGTTTGGTTTCTATGTAAAATATGAAATATAAACAAAATATTTCTAGCAGATGAGCTCTACTTTTGTTTAACACAAGTGAATTGCCTTTTCTTTGGTTTCCCCAAAAAACTACTTCTTTCTTTCCTTTTCATAGTTTGTAGAACTTAATCCCGTTAAAAACATACAATTGAAACTTAATTAAAGGTTCTTTATGGAACCACACAACCCAACCAAGAACCTTTTAAGAACACTTTTCTTTGACAGTGAACTTTAAAAAATCTTTCTAAAATAAAAATGATTGATCAGTCTTGTCACTTAAAACCTTTATTTCACTCTTTGTTCAGTGGGACACAAAAGATATTTTGAAAAAGTGGTTTTGTGTTTATGCAATGGAAGTCAATGGGGACCAATGTTGTTTGGTTACCAACGTTCTTCAAAATATCTTTTGTGTTCAGGTTTAAGTCATTCAGGTTTAAAATGACATGCGGGTGAGTACATAATGACAGAATTTTCATTTTTCGGTGAACTATCTCTTTAACTTATTGCCCCATTGTGCATTCATACTCTTTAAAATAAAGGTGCTTAAAAGGTTTTTCACAGAGATGCCTTAAAATCTGAAGAAACTTTTTTCGCCACAAAGAACCTTTTGTGAAACAGAAAGGTTCTTCAGATGTTAAAAGTTCTTTATGGAACCAAAAGGTTCTTCTATGGCATAGAAGAATGAAACACCTTTTTTATGAGTATAGAATAGAGTATAGGAATAGAGTAACATCTATGCTTACTAATGGTGAAGTATTGAAGTTCAGTAGTCAAACAGGAATTTCCAATAGTGCTTATTAATCACATGACCTCTTAAACACCAAATAGTCTGATCAATGAACAATTCTCAGACAAAAGCCCACAATCTGTCAGCTGAAACCACATCAGTTATTCCACAATACCCGCAGCAAAACGGTTCTTGTATACGATCCCTGCAAAGCAGAGATAAATGGTGCGGAAGAGACTGCGGTTTATCAGCTCTTTCCACACTGTGTATCCGTTTCTGTTATAACAACAATCTCCGGTGACCTGGTCAGACGCTGCAACGCCTGGCGTCCATGATGTTGTTGCTCTGCATGACAATGACATTTACGGGATCAGCAATTCATCCGTCTGGACCATCCATATCTGGTGTCATTAATGGAGAGAATGTATAAGCTTGCCTGCGGTACACACCACTCTGTACATGCACAGCGTTTATTCTCTGTGCTTCATTACCGTGACAAATAGCAAACGGGCCCTGAAAAGTGCACAGTGCTGTTAAAAAAGGGACAGGCTCATTTTTGGATTCTAAACAAATTTCTGCATTATAATCTAATTACTACCTGAAGCGCTCGTGCAGATACTAAGAGACAGAAACACTTTCTCCTGCGTTTTGGTCCTTAATATCACTTAGTTGAGTAAATGTCTGACATCATCACCTTTACTCAGAGCAAAACTGCCACATGACTTTCCAGCCCTGTATTATTTCCATTCCTGGCATAGAAAATGAGCTTTTAGGCAGAATGTCAAAGCAGTGGATGGTGATTTATACTGTCAATCTGAGAAAAAGGTCAATAAAAGTATTATAAAAGGAATCGGTGTGCTGTATTCTGAGATCTGAAAGTTGCTCTGGAAGGGAAGATATCAATAAGTAAATCTATAAAATTTGACTTCTGTTCTATTCTGAATTTTTTATTTATGCAAACATAATGTGTGACCATGCAGAAGAATTTTAATTTAATATATTGACTATCTTTGGTGTTTTCTTTTTTGGAACATCATTTTTTTTTTAGAAAAAATAGTGCAAATATTACACCTTTAAAACAACTATACATATCCAAATATATACACAAAACAATTCCAAATAGGGAAAGGTAGGAATAAAAAAATGAATAAAAAGGGGGAAAACATGTTCTTCAAAGATCTTAAGAAAATAAAAATAAGTACATTTTTATTATTAATCGTTTTAATGATTTACTATTCACAATTAGATTATTAAACCTTTGTTTATCAAAGTAAAATGTTAACAATATAATTTAATGACTTATTTATAATCAAATAGACTATAATTAAGTTTTGTGAGTAAATGATGACAAAACACTATTGTTTTAAATTGTAAAACAAACATTCTCGTTTTTAAAATGACCTTTGCATTTTTGCATCATGTCACAGATACAACGCTCTGTTTTGATGGTACCACTAGACACTAGAGTGAGCAAAATTTATATTTCAGATAAGATACAATTTAGATAAGTGTTTCCCAGCCTTATGTCTGCTTCACAACATCAAAGAGAGCCTATACAGCATCTTGACCTGTTAAAAGTGCCATTGATGGTGTAGAGTCAGCGGGTGATTTCCTCAGGATCTGTGTGTGTCTGTGTTTTCCCTCAATCAACAGGAGCGTGTAACTGTCGTCATGAAAGCATCTGTCTGGCTTTATCAACAGAAGAATTCTGTCTGTTTATCAGTGACCTGCAGAACGTCGTCTTCTGCAGTTGAGCGTGACTGCAGATCTTCTTGAAGAACGGAGGAAACTCCAAGAACAGAAAGACAAAACTAACAAAATAATGAAATAAAATGCAACGCATTGCTTATTCCTCTTGGCATCTAACTGAGCAAAATCACCCTCCTGTTTTTGTTTTCATGTTCTGCTTCTGCAGCTTGACAAATTTGTAGACAGTAATTACGTTAGTTCAATTTGCTTGGAAGTGATAATTATTGTCACCAAGCCAGGTGTAAAGGCTGGAAATTCTGTTGTAAAACACAGGACACTCACACAAACAGCTATTTCTGCCAAAGAACTCATTCTGAACACAAGCACTAATGCTACAGTAATTCACAAATTTCAAATTTCTTATTAGAACCATTGAAATAAAAAATCAGAGTTGACTTTTAGCAGATATTTGCATTTACAGGTTACAGTTTTTCTTGAAAATTGGTTGATGATTCGATTACATTACTTTTCCCCCCATGGCATCAGTTACATCAAACATGGCAACGTTTTTTTTCACGCTATGTTATCTAATGGCTGTAGCTCAATTGGTAAAGCATTACACGAGCAGCACAATGGTCATGGGTTTTACTCTAATAGTAGATAGTCTACATTGAATGCACAATAAGTCACTTTGAATAAAAGCATCTGTCAAAAGCTTCGAAGTAAAGGTAAAGCCATGGAAAATAGACTTAAAGGCGGGGTAACCGATTTCCGAATTACGCTTTAGACAACTGAGTCGGGCCGAGTGCCAAAACAACCTTGTAGCCAATCAGCAGTAAGGTGCACAGTGCACAGGACGGACATTAGCGCTGAGGAAAGTCAATTTGTTTTGAACATCAACAACGGCTAAGAGAAATCGGACACCCCGCCTTTAAATGAAAAACATCTATAGTAAGTAATGACAAAAGAACAAATCTAAGCATGCTTGTATAGCCTACCTGAGAATCAGAACATAAAAGGTGTCATTTGTTTGGCATCAATGACAATACAAGACAACCTGTGGATCTCCGTACTGGATGAAACTCAATAGTCCTCTGAGTACTACTCACGGCAACCTGAGAAACAGTGGCCACCACAACAACGTTTTACATTCATATGAGGTGCAAGAGCACAATCGAAATTCAGCTAAGAATAGGTTTGTGTAAAGATGAAGAGTATCAATATACCCTGACAGATCCGATCACTAGCTTGAAATGTAATGTATAAATGTGACAGGTGTGAGGTGTCCTAAAAGGTTGTGATGATGGAGTCTGTTTTAAGTGGGTCTATCCGTCTACACTTTTTTATAAGACTTTTACTGCTGTCGTTTTTTTTGTATATGCTCGTTTCAAAATGAACCAAAGTAAGCGAGAGACCTACCAGCTCGTCAAAACAAACAACCCAGGAGGACTTGTGCTGCCTTCACGTTCTCTCGGAAATTCGATAAATTCCACTTCGACCCGGAAATAATTTATGGACAGTGCTCTTTTATTTTTTAATGTTCCCAAATACTTTTAATGTTACTAAATCCAGACGTTACTTCCGGGTTGAAGTGGTGAATTATCAAATTTCCGAGAGCACGTGAAGGCAGCATTGAACACACCAGAAATCCACTGGTAAAAACAACTTTGTGGAGGCGTTCATGTGTATTCAGTTCGTAAATACGATCTATTTGACATGATTTGAATGCACCATTAGTTCTCAAAGTGCATTGTAGGAACGTGTTACGTATTTACACGCCCAAGGCAGCCCTGGCGTTGATGTTTTTTTCCGCGGCAGGTCGTGGTGTAGATGTGGTGTGACTCTATTTGCGTGTCACAATATTGCAAAATATAGAACGCTTTAAAATTAGTTTGAAAATTGTTTTCTGCAGCGTTCCAAGTTCAGAAATATGCCAAAACACGACTTCTTTACGTGCAACTTACTGCGCTTGCTCACTGAACTCATCGAGAGTGCGAGAAAAGACGCGGTATAGGCAAGGCATTATTTACTCTTGCTGATAATACAGTTCTGAAAATATCGCCCCTCTCAGACCGCCAGCGACTAGAAGCGGCAGAGCGATGTGATCTCATTCATTTCAGTGTAGAGCCGGCGATATGAGCGACAGTGACCCTTGGCAACAGGAAGTACAGTAGGCGTGTCCAGCGACGGGACTCAATTGTTGAACTGTTCAACTTTATGCAAATGATGAGCAACTTTCACAAGCGACTTCCAATAGTTGTACAGCAGTGGAGCTCAAATCACCCATCTCTAGTCAGTTACCATAGGCGGATTGGCCATCTGGCAATTCTGGCAAATGCCGCAGACCATTTTGTAAATGTGGACTGGTCAGATTTTTAAATATATATATATAAATAAATTGTTTTTACAGGCTGACAGCGCATATGAGTTTTCCCGGTGGGCCGGTCCACTGTTGGGATATAAAGAAATAATAACAATAATAATTTTCTTTTGCTCACTTGTTACTAGCTGTTGTGATTTCTGTGACCCAGTGGTTTAATGCAGCAGCGGTGACAAGCGCTCGTCAATGTCAAAAGATTGACCAATCAAATTAAATAAAGACTGAGTTCAAATTCCAGCCAAGCTTATTTAACTTTTTAAGACGTGTATAATGTTGATTTTGGACTTTATAGCTGATGTAAAACAATATTTGTTATCAAAGTCTAGTCACACCATGTCATAGTCAGTTTAAATACATTACCTTATATTACATTGACATGTTTAGGCAGGCTTTTATGTCATTTGGATTTCTATCTGTTGCTTAGACTGTACTGGCCTTTACTTTTTAATGTTCTATTGACTTTGGAAGGTGGCATGAAAGGTATGAAAAACATTTACATTGATGAATTATAGTGCTATAGAATGGTTTGTGCATCAGTGCATTGTTGTGTTATGTTATGTTGCGAGCTTGGTTTTGTGGGCCGCTCCTGCCAAAGAAGTCCAGGGCCACTTTTTACTGCCAGTCCGCCCCTGTCAGTTACTGCAGAGTTCGTTTATAAATGCTAAAAGAGCAGCCAAACCTAGGAACGCCTTCTAACGACCTCGTAGCAGGAGACTAGCGACACCTAGCGACTGAGTGGGTGGCGGTGTGAACGCACAGTAACGATCTCATAGCAAGAGACAAGCGACACACAGCGACAAAGTCGCTGGCTGTCTGAACGCGGCTTAAATCAGGTATTTATTAAACTTTTTAATTTGTGCATTCATTTTCTAATTCTACCTACATACAGTACTTTTAGAAAATAGATAAGTTACCCCAAGGTTCCCCTAGAACCTTGTTTGTGACTATTGTGCACTGTATTTTACTGCATACAGTATGATTATCTTTTTGTAATGTAATGTCATGATTTTACCTCAGGTAATTTTACATATTTTAAATGTGATTATTTTTATTTTATTAAATTCCCAATGAACTGGAGCTGTAAACCTAGTGTAACTTCTGTAAGCCTATTTTTGATGGCAGTAGAGGCGAATACCAAATTTGCAAACCGAATGACCACAAATAAATAAAAAACTGTAGTAATATGGTATTTTTGCGAAAACTACGGTTACCTTAATATCTCTTTTGAAAGGGACACAACACAGAAAGTAGAAAAACTGGTCCAAGAAGCAAATCGCAATCGGGCTCGTCCGACCGCGTGAACCCGCCTCTGGAGGAAATGCGCCGGGGACTCGACACGTGATCCGCTCACCACAATCCAGTATGGCGGAATCCGTCTGCGAGTGGATCTGCCGCGAGCGCGCTCTCCAACGGGAATAAAGTCCGGCGAGGTGCGTCAGATCGCGGCGGAGCTGCAGATAGGTGAGTGCCTATTCTTATGTGTCCTTCAATGGTTTTATCCTTAAATGCAGCGACCATTTGAGTAAGGGAAAGAAACTTATGAACGTTCACGGTGCAGATGTAACAATCAAAACAGTGTGTGCGTGTGTGTGTGTGTGTGTGTGCGTGTGTGCGCGCGCGCGTGCCTAATCTCTGTGTGTCAGAGGGTAGTAATGTTCAGTGCTGGCTCTCGGAGTAGCTGTGTCACGTTTCTTGTCCTCCAAACTTTTCTTAATGTCCGCTGGAGTTTTTTTAATAGAAACATCTTTTAGATCACATTGAAATGCGTATTAATGGACAGTATATGCATTTAGGATACTAATGTGCATCTTTAAAGTACTTAAATGGCCATTGATCGATTCACGATCTGTTATAAACGTTGTTACGATGTTGTTGTCCTGGTTAAGTGTTATAGAAACACTTTACCTGTGGAGTTGTGGCCATAAAAGGCGCTTGTTGTTTTCTGTGAATGGAGGAGGGCGTGACGTCATCGCCGATGATACATGTGTCAGTTGTATCGTTTACCCGCGCTTGTAACATTTGTAACATTTAACGCGCGCTTTCATGATTTACTGCCGCTCCGGTCTGCGAGAATGAATGGATAAAGCTGTTTAAAAGCCTTTTATGTCGCATTTTGTGTTCTGCGATCAGATTGCTGTAAATTTAACACGTTTCTTTTCGTAATATTTTGTTTACATTCAGGTTGGTTCTGTAAGTCTTGTTTAGTTTAGTGTGTACGATCTGATCGTCACGTTCTGTTGAGATTGACTGTAAAGGCTGGAATACACTACAAAACTTTTAAAATCTGAACAGATTTAAAAAAAACTAGACAAAACACACTTGCAGACTTTTTGAACGTTTGCAGAGAAAACAGTACATGATCAAATCTGCAGACTGTCGCAGACTTTCTGCCACAACTCCAGACTGAAAGTCTGGGCAAAAATCTGAGCAAAAGTCTTGTAGTGTATTCCAGCCAGAAGTTGTTGTTTCTGTCCGTTGATCACAATGTTGTTCGTGTAACATGTTATTCTATTGTTGTAATAAAATAGTGGTTCTCTATTTAAACAATTAAACAAATGAAAAAATCTGGAGAAAGTCTGCTGCTACAATGTATACACCAACTAGCAGCATTTGAAATCAGTTTTGCATTTTATATTTTGTTTAAATACTTTTTTATGTTGTCTCTGCGACCCCAAATCGAAGCAAGCATATCTTTTTTCACAGTAGATGATTTAAACCTTGTATTAAGATGGAGTTAAAAAAGTCCCAAAAGTACCAACCTTTTTTAATTGATTGCAAAAGGGCTTTTTTTGCTCTGTCCCATGCTAAACAGTAAGTGAGGGTTAAAAATCTAAAACTATGGTTTATAAATGGACCTTGGCTGGTTTTATGTTTTGAGTCATGCCGGTCGTAGTGTCCGATGGTGGTTATATCATGCAGTTGCTCTTGGCAGCTGTCACCCATAGATGGTGGTTGAAACTCCGACATGTGGCATCATGCACAGGCATATAAATGCTGGCATTAATCACAGCCTGTAGGAAGTTCACTCGTCTATTCACATTCCGGCTCTCAAGGACCGTCTCTCAGACCTTGTAAATTCCAGGCCTCACAGGAAGAAGGTCAGAGGAGCCTTCTGAGAACTTGGCAGCAGCGAGTTAGTCCTGTTTTGCGTGGCCTTTGTTTTGCACTTTCTGGCTTCAGCAAACAAACAAAACGAATAACACTGTACACTAAATAGGGATGGGCGATATATCGTTTGCAATATACCGGTAGAAATTCTCCCCACGATAGGAATTAGTCTTCCTGCGATATAAACGACAAATCCTAGTTGACGACGTATTTTTTTGTGATACCCATTCACAGCTCATATGCGGAGCAAAAATGGGTATAGCGGAGGGCAGACGTGAAGCTGAGAAAGAGTTTGCACTAAAAGACGAGCTCTAAATCTCGTGAAGGATGGCACTGCAGATGCATCCGAGTTACTCTTTAGTTTCGTTTTCGTTTGTTAAGTATTTCTCGATCGTCATAATGCATTAAAACACCACAACATTTAGTTTGGCTAAAAGTCTTTATTTAAACATTCGTTAGATGTTATGCACGCCTGCGCATTGCACAAATAGTTTAATATGATTTCTTGCCTGTTATATACAGGATGCATGAACGGAGCGTCCCGTGCGCAGCTCGCGCCTACATGGGCTTTCATAGCGACACAGTGCGCACAGCACTGCTGCCCGTTTACATCCAGTACAGAATGCAAGTTTGTATTACGTTATTTTAAATACGTTTATCAAATCCCTTTATTGTCACTCAACCATATACACAAGTGCAACAGTAGGTGAAAAACTTGGGTGCAGCTGCAGTTCCGACCAACAGCAGTATGACAGATTACAAGTAACAAAGAATTACAATACTTTACATTTACGTTTATGAGCATATGACAGCGTAGATTATTTAATTAGATTTATTTTATCCGAGAATGCGTTATAGAGAACGCATTTTTCCGTTCTCTTTCTGTAGCGCGAGTCATAGACAGATACAGTATATGTTTCTGTGAGAAGAGAAGGTTCACACAGTTCAGGAGAGAGTGATTGACAGCGTGATGCGATCGTTTCCACCCAACATAGTAGGCTATATACAGTTTAGGTATGACATGATGTGTATATGGAGTTTTAGTTCATTTAATTCTTTCTTTACTACAACCTTTTGAAGTCGAATGTCACCATTATATTTTATATTTACAAAAATACTGTAGGTATATTTTAGGGGCCTATTTGGTTTGGGGTACGTTTTACTCTTTGATACATTTTTGTGTTTCTGAGGCTCTAGACTACATGCGGCTACTATCACTTGTAGCAAAAAACGGTGGATGGTGTAACAGTTATATTGCCATTTGTATCGTTATCGCAACAAATACCAGAAAATATCGTGATAAAGTTTTAGGGCCATATCGCCCATACCTAACACTAAGCTGTCTTGCATTTTGTGTGGCTGTATTATGTTTCTTAGAATTTGAAATTTCACATTTTTGTCAGAAGTTACAGCATCTCATTGGCCATAATAAAAAAAGTAGTTTGAAATAACTTGTAAAGCCAATATATGCTTTAAAATGTAAGGCAACAAAAAAAGTGTACAGTGTGCATCATATGTGTGGATTTTGTGCGTAGAGGAATGTGTTTCTATCAAGATTGATTGACATTTTATTCAACCAATGGTGACTCATGACTATGATTTAATAATAAATGATGATGTTCTGCTTTGTAACGCATTCTCCGTTTGATCCCAGCATCCGTTATCTCTGGTTCTCTCTCCATAGATCCGATCTTTGTATGACTTGGCAGTCGAGTTCTGAGTAACGGCCGCACTTAGTAAATGTGACTAAATGGCCCACGCTTTATATAGTCTCAAATAACAATTAAAATCAGTTTGACGCCCTTGCTAATCAATTCTACTCCTTAGGGCACATAATTAACAGTGCAGGATGGTTGTTCCCTGAGTGGAAAATTGGATTGAGAATTGTCTTGATGTCTCTTGAGGCCTTGTGTGGTCGCACTGTTACTTGCGGTGGTAAATTACTCTTTTTAAGCTGAAGTGTGTAATTTATGCACTTTTGGTGATTTATTTAAATACTCAAATAATTATGCTATTTATTTACGCGAGTTTTTTGTACTCTTTCCCCTTCTGCCACTGGTTGAACAAACACATGGTTTTACTTTTCAAGTTGAGAAATCCAAATGTTATTTTTAGTTTATTGGTTAAAACTAAATAACTTTTTGCTATTGTTATCAGGACATGGTGGCTTGCTCAACCAGTGATGTGAGTTTGGGGTGATACTTTCTGTTTAGCCACCCAATGGCAGTGTTTGGGATAGTTATTGGTGACGCCAGTTGTGCAGAAATGACACTGACTTCACCTTAAAAATATCAGATTTAGCATCTGGCACTACCTTTGGTGGTCTTGTCGACAAAATTTGGAATCATTTAGTGCCTGTGTCACTTTGTGTTTACTCAAATGCCTGTTTTGGTTTTTCGTTGTGCTGTTGCAGGACTTGGCGAGGCTTAGGTTCATTTGGCAATCCAACATTTTGAAGATTGCAATAATTATAAAGCTTGTTTGTTTATATGATGGGTTTAATGAAAACTAAATGTTCTTCAGTCAATGTGGTAAGAAGTTCATTACACCCTCAATGCAAAAACCCTGTCGGCCATCGTAACAGGCCGAGGATGTGAAAAGCAGACAAGCAGGGGAAAGTAAATGACTGGAGAGAGAGATGATTGTTCAGCCTCTCATAAAATGCAGGCAGCGTGCACACGGTTGTGTTTGGTCACAGGGCTCATTTCCTGCTCTTTGTTTATGTGAAAATAGACTGGACTCTGTGGAAATGGAGATGTTGAAATTGCGACGTGATGCTTGGTGGACTGTTATCATTTTGTTGTTCCAAACCTGTTTGTTGCGATAACATTGCCAGATTTATGTACTGCAACAGCAAAACATGACTCTTCACTTTCAGAAGTAGCAATGTTTTCTTATCCCAGAAAGAATGTCAATTGTGGTGGTAATTTTCAGTTTTTAAATATGATTTTTACAAAACTATTGTATCATGTTTTGCATATCACATATTTCTATAGTATCAAGAGCCTTTGAGGTCATACTATGCATTATAACTGAGCATAAATCGCAAGTGTGGATTGAGATTTGAGAGCTGTAGAAACCTATTCCAGTTTGTGTACTCTTCATATTGCTTTGGAAGATAGAGACATATGGACTAACTTTGCTGTGTTTTTGGTCCTGTTTGGAGCTTGACAGCTGTGGTAACTATGATTATGTCATATGGAAAACTGCTGTGGGAAGTATCCTTTTGAGATTTACAGAAACAATAACAGCATACAGCTTTAAATGGTAAATTATGACAAAATGTTTATTTCTGGCTTAACTACACCTTTGATGAAGACCCACTGTACCAAATCACTGCTTAAAACTGACACAATCTGTCGCTCACCAGTCCATTTTAGTAACCTTGTCTTGTGCTAGTTTGCTCTGCCAAAACAACACATCTGCACGAATCCCTGAAACATTTTGCCATAGTGGCATAAGAGTGAATTTAGTGGCACAAAACACGGCACCACGTCAGCTCTGGCGGGAACGGCAGAGAATCAGTTTCCTTTCAATGCAGTTTTCTGAGAAGTTGTGCAACTTTGTCGTTTTTTTATAGCCGGTGACACAAAGAGCTGGGAAAATGAGGTTTCATGGTTAAAAGTGGAACAGCGTTCCAGAAGGCATTGCTTCATTGATGCACATTTTCAGTTTGACTCGATTCAGGCCAACTTTCATTTGGAGGTGCTGATGATTGTTAATGATCTTGTTATGGCAATAATTTAATTTATTACATCATATCTGTTTCTATGCTAATTATTTTAAACCGTAATAAATTAATAACAATTATTTTTTATGTCATGTAGGAGGTCATTGTGCTGTAAAACATCTTGTAGTATCTTTTTTATACTTTGTTTTTATTGAAGTATCAGTAAGACACCGTTGGTTTGTTAAAATCATTTTTTGTGGATTCAGTTTTAAACAAGACAGTTGGATACAGACTTTTCAGAGGACTAAAAATGAAAGATGATGCATTGTTGTCTATACCTAATCTGACAGTAAAGTTGCAACATGTAAGTGTGAGTAATAATGTATTTGCTGTGTCACTATGCTTTGTCTGTTACAGATTGTTTGTGTTCTTGTTGTGTAGTATTTATACATTTGAACCAAAATTACCCATACTGTTTTTCAGGTCGCTTATATTTATTCAAAGTGCACTATTTTCAATTTTGTAATCAGTCTATAGTACTCTTTAAGATAAAGGTCCAGTCTCCAGCAGTGTTGGGTGTAACTAGTTACTAAGTAATTAGTTACTGTAATTTAATTACTTTCCCCTTGAAAAAGTAAAGTTGTTCGCGTTTTTCAAAGAGAGGATCTAAGAAACCAAGGTAGAAAATCAATTATACTTATTATTTAAAAAATCCTTTTAAATGGACGTCAAAGAACATTATAAAATAAAGTAAAATAAATGCAGTTCATGACCCCATCATTACCTCAGACTGACTGTAAACACTGATTGTGTGTTAGCTTTACTGCTTCTCTGTATGTATTATTAACTTCAATAACTAAACAGTTGATTGTTAACTACAAACATTGATAGGAATTCCTCCAAACAGACATCTCCACTCTCATAAAAACAAAATGACATTCAAGTTGACTACTGTAAAGAGCAGTCATGTAGTTAAACATTTATTAGCTCCTTTGACACAGGCGTGAGGTGTTTTCCTTGTGTAATGGCTAACTGGCGTTATATTTGGCCTGCACGCTCTTGTTTTCTCTTGTAGTGAACATGAGCGAGCAGTCTTGAGTGTTGTATAAACAATGAGAGCGTCCTGTCATATCGGGTTGGGTGTCATTTTCCTACTGAGCTTTGTAACACGGCTTTTTTCCTCCGACCTGTCAGTATGTGTCAGGTCTGCCCTTCGATGACGGTCACTCTAGACGACCGGCCAAGTCTCATTCTTGTCCCAGACGGGCTGATGGTAGACTGAGGGTGCACGAGTCCCCTCTCATTTGCCCCCGGATACATCACACCCCCAGACGACATGAGCAGTCGCGGCTAATGGTCGCTTGACCGATTTCGGGTGATTGTCCTGCAGCTTTCCCTTAACATTGTGTCCTGCTTCCTTGACACAGTTTTTTTTAAACTAGGCCACCTATTTTATCTCTTCATATTTATGTCCTGCTACAGTTATTATATTTTACAGGGTTCTCGTGGTGACTGAAAGTCTGGACATGTAAGGAGAATTTTAGAGGAATAGTTCACTCAAACAATATATATTTAAAAGGATATTGTATATCAAATTTATTAAAATAAAATTATTTTTTTATTTCTATAATTATGTTGTTTTGTCCTTATGTTGTAAATTAGACTTATAACACTTTACAGTAAGGTCGTATTTAGTAACATTATTTAATGCATTAGCTAACAATGGACAATATATTTTGACATCATTCATTACTCTTTTTTTAATGTTAGTTAAGGCCATTTCAATGTTATTTGTCATTGTTTGTTCGTGTTAATTCATTGTGCATTAACTAATGTTAACAGATACATCTTTTAATATTAAATGTGTAATTGTGCATGTTGAAAAACAAAGATTAATAAATCTAGTTAACTATTGTTAACAAATTGAACCTTATTGTAAAGTGTCACCTTTGTTTTTTTAATACAACCTAAATGGAAATATTCAAGGTGCAAATAGTGAAGATGGAGATGAGGATAAAAAAAATCAAGTTTTTTTTAAGTGATTATTAAAAAATAAATTTCCACTAATCACAGAAGGCTGGAAATGTCAATGGTCTAAATGTCAAGGAACCCTGATATTATAATTGCTTTGTATATTTTTATATAATAGTTATATTTTTACAGTAATTAAGACGTTAATGATGCTTGACTGTTTCTGCTGTTGTAGATATGAGATCGAGAGATGCATTTGTATGATTTAATCAGTAGATGGTGAAGGATTAATTGTTGATTTGTACTAGAAGTCATGTTTATGTATAAATAATCAGCCCTGTTTGCCAGGACAGATATATCACATGCTGTTAAAAGAGTTTTTTTGGAGTATGTGGGGTAGATCTGAAAGAAGTGTTGTTACCTCCAGACAGTGTTTATCTGGTTAGCACTGTTCGGGTAGAGTGATGTGAAATTTTTTGGAAAAATGTAAGATATTTACACAGAAAATCATGTTAACTAAAGGCCTGTTCACACCCAAAATGATAACAAGAACTATACAGTCTCATGAATGAAAAACGAGATGTTTGCACAACAGATATCGTCTGTCTATTCACACCAACGCCCGTACAACAAATATACTTGTAACGTGAGGACAAAATGGCAGGAAATTTGTGACATTTGTTATTGATTATCTTGTCATGTCACAGACGGTTTTTCATTTGTCTTTGACCAATACTTGATACGTAAGAATCACAGTTTTGGTACGAGAGAGCAGAGCAGCTAAGGATGGGCATGAGAACTCGAGTACTCGATGATGAAAACGATGATCGTTTGGGTCTATTTTCAAAAACATTGATAGTGAATTTTTAAGAGCAACATGGCAGAAATAACCGACATAGTCTTGGAGAGCAGCCGCTCGGAAAGACGAACCGAGAAAACATGCTTCTGAAATCAGCCTGGAAGGCATATCGTAGAAACCAGAGGCTAAATTTACCTCAAAAGTTATACAGTTTACCCAGCAGAGCCGTTAGTACGGCCCTGACGGAGACAATGTTTGTCCTCTTCTGATACGGTGCAGTTAACATGTTTTGACACGCTCGTGAGGGGTAATGCAAATTCATGCGACCTTTTACAAAAATAGGCCCGAGCTTAGAATAGCATTGAAAACGACTCTGGAAATGAGACCTCGCTTGATATTTTTATATCTGGGCTTCCCTTGAAGTCTGGCTTGAGTCATTGTGGTTCACACTTTTGAGCTGGTTTTGCTGCTGGGGTCATTTGTGGTTTTGGGTGATTATAGTTACTCGGCGATCCCTGAGGTGTAATGTTTACGTAAGAGAGGAAGTCCTTCCATTAAACGCTCAACATTACAGCCACCGGTGTAAATTATGTTGTCTGAAGAATGTTGCTTTTTATTAAGCATTTGAAAATGAAAAGGCACATTGAAAAAATCTGTCTCTCCATCCATTTATCCAAAAGATCCTCCGAGCATGTCCACTCGTGCTCTCGGGGCGGGAACGGCGCCACGCGAGACACGTGATGACGGCAAGTGCAAAAGACTGCCGGAGGAGCTGGAGCTAAACTCCTTCCAGTACATGTAATCCATGCCACCTGGTCCCAGTGAGAAGCCATGCCATGGGCTAGAAATTCGGTCATCCTTTCTGTGAGGTTCAAAAGAGACGTGGTTCATTCAAACAAACTGAAGTGTTACGCTTCTCTTGATTCTAGGGCCTGTGGTGATGTAACACCTTTTCCCCGTGTGTAAGGAAAATCCACGTCAGCTTTGGGAGTCGCTGTGATTAAATCAGATTTTCTTGGCACGCTTAATTGGGCTTAACTCCAGTTTTCTTCTGTACTTTCTCGCCAACTTTCTTGTTTTGTTTGCGAGGGTATAGATGATGGGTTTGGTGTCGTCTTAAATAAAACCGGTCGTGCCCTTGAGCGTTTTGTGTGGGGTTGAATTCTCTTTTCGCAGCTGGTGTTTTATAAGAGCACTTTAGTAAAATCTCTGATCTAGACTAGTCAGTGGATTTGAGAAGAAATTCAAAAAGTAGTGAAAAAAAAATCAGGACCAAGTGGTCAGTTACCCACAACCAGTCATAATAATACTTACTTCATGCTTCTGATGTCAGCATTTCCAAATGGACATCACTGAGGACATATAACCAGAAATAACTATCATGATGTAAACTAGGGCAGTCACAGTATCAGATTTTCACTATATGTAAAAATAAATCACAATAAAACCCAGGTTATTTTCACGACATATCTTGAAAAAAAAAATGCTATCAGTCAAATGTATCTTTAATTTTGTTTATTTTTTGGGCCAATGAATCAGTCATAAACTTAAAATGAAGTATTTACTATATTATTTCATTTGTATTAACACAATATTGATAATCGTTAATGTAATGTTATATATCGTATAACATTGGATGTCCAAATTCACTGTTTTTCAGGAAATGGAAAAAACACTGTACTTTTTAAGTGATTAAATACTGGGTTGTCAAAGTTTACATGCACTTCAATACTTTTTATCAGCAAGTCCAGTGACAAAGAAAAACAGTGACTCATAATAATGATTTATGGCAAAAAACAAAAATCACAAAATATGAAGAATAATATATATATTATGTATTTTGATGCCCCTAATGTGCACTATGCTATAATAATAAATATACTTGAATTTCTTATAGATTGTGATGGAAGGTATTGGTCTCACACCACATCTCAAACTTGTATCAGTATTTGTGTCTTATTATTTATATGTGTATTGCCATGTCTTTCAGTTGAGTGTCTATGAAAGGGATAGTTCACCCAAAAATAAAAATTCTGACATCACAATGATTTGAATTTTATCGATTTCGATTCATATCAGTTTCCAGTTTCGATTCCACAGTTGAAGTAAAACCTGTAGATACCAACCTTTATAGTCAAGACTCATTTAGCCTGCGTATTGACTGGTTTGAAAAAAAAAAAAAAAAAAAATATATATATATATGAGCATTGTTTTGTGTATATATATACATAGCAACCATGTTTTGTCTTATTATTTCATTTTGTATTACCACAGTTAAGCTACATCATGGTTAAACTGTAGTTACTCTAATGAAACTATGGTAAATTTAGTTTCACAAGTTATCACAAGGACATTACTGAAAATATATGTACAGGAATTGATAAGAGGAATTAAATTTTTTATTTCAAGTATCCGATTCCTATTCCTTTCGATTCTGGTCCAATTCTTAACCTTTTGATTTCCGAATTGGAATTGATTTTCGACAGTCCCTAGTCATCATTTAATCATTTAGTTCTGGGACATCTTTCGCTACCATAGTTTAAAGAAGGGCTGGGCGATATGTATCGCGATTCACGCTAATTTTACATGTCTAAATCGATTCTGAAATCGATTCGATGTTTTATGCACAGCTCTTCTGTGAACTACGGCTCTTTGATCAGTAGGAAGTACTGCTCGATCTAAAATCACTACGAGATTTAGTCGTTTATATCGTACATTTGAAAAAGCAACACTCGTCTATCATCATTATTATAAATCAACTTTATTATCATGAAGATACCTGAAAAGGTTTGAAGAACAGATAGAATATGACCACAGGCATTTCCTGGAACTAATTGTTCTTCTTCTGTTTCCCATATTCTGAGTTTCTGCGCAAGAGCGCCCTCTGGCTTTCGGTTGTGGCGGCATTTAACCGTAAGTCATTGAAACTGAGAGCATAAGAATCGTACGATATATCGCCCAGCCCTAGTTTAAAGGGGTGGTTAAACCAAAATTTCCTTATTTCTTCACCCTCATGTTATTCCAAACTTGTATGACTTTCTTTCTTCTGCAGAACAAAAAGAAGATATTTAAAAGAACATTCGGACACCATTGACTTCCATTGTATGAACACAATGTTCCATGATGCACATAAAAGAGGCAAGGTTTTGATTGATGAGCACTTTTTACAAGCATCTTTCATTAATTGCTCTCTTGTTGTTGTGATAACATAAGCAGATCTGCGCAACGCGCACATATGGTTGAACACATAATAAATCACAAACTAGCATTTTTACAGACGTACTACTTACAGAACTTATGTGATTTTTCAAACTTGATGTGCTGTTGTGGTAGGCCAGTTTCAAATCGCATATATGGAACACTACCTTTGTCTTGTCCTCACTGAATTTAACGTGTTCCCACACACCTGAGGTCTTCGGCATTTTTGTCTTCTCTTCCAGATGAGCTAAATCATAACGTTTATGACGTTCACTCATGGGCGATTCATATTCAAGCGAATGCCAACCCACCGAACGAATATTCAAATATTCTGCTCCGGCCCTACACAATACGTAACTTTCAGTCACAATCCAGTTTCAATTTTCTGATGGATCGTGATGTATTGAATCATTTCACATACTGCACGTGTCATAATTTGTGCAATTTAAGCATGCATGGTAATACCCAGCGCCGGAGAGAAAAAAAAGAGCGCGCAGAAACATGGCATATGGGTTAGCCCACCGTCACATGTTCAGTGAGTTTTCTTTAGTCTAGGCCTCATTTCTCTTGGAACAGCTGATGTTTATGATTGCGTAACATGGCTTAGCTCTGATGTCCCGCTGCGTGCTAGACGCTCCAGATATTGCGGTTATGCTGATAGACAGCTTCCTTTGTTCCAGGTGGCCATATGGAGAAATGTACACACATTTATCCTGGAAACACTGTGTTAGGTCTGCTTGTCAAGCGAGTGTCATCGTCGCCTCTGTTCAACTTTGTGACGGCAAATATGAAAGGCGTGAATGTGTCAGAGTGACAGATTGGAAAGGATGGCTAACACCCGCCCGCCGCGTGTCAACAACGTGTGACGTTGTCCTTCTGGTCCGGCCTTTCTCACACATATAGTATATACTGTATATGTTTAAAATAGTCAAATGAGCTTTTGTCTTACATGTTTCCTTAAAAGGCAGCTGTCTATGTAGACGGTAGGGAACAGGACATCTCACTATGTTTTCGAAGAGAGCCCTTGTGTCATTACTTCTGTCTTATTCTCTGTTGACAGTTCAAGACCGGTGAGGATACCAACAACACGCCGAGTTGGATTACGGCCAGCGGGACCTGTAAACATCTCCGAGTCTTCTTTCTTTCCCATCTCGTGTCTCTGTGAAATAATCTTTCCTGTCGACAGTGGATGGTGATCGGCCAGCGAGCCGCAGAGGAGCTGTGAGGTCTAACTCACGTCCTCACCTGTCAGGACACACTCCTTTTGTTGTCGGTCTTCAATTCCTTCTGAGAGAACCCCAGACGCGATGACGTCTCCCAGCCGGCCAGGTAAGAGCTCAGTTTTGATCAACACGGCACATTCAGCTCCGCTCCGGTTTCAGTTACGACTCCTGTAAAAATAACCGTCACTCAGTGATCGTGAAATGTGTGATTACAAACCGCTCGCTCTTGCAGGTGGATGAAATTGTTTCAGGACAGGCACGTGATTTGGCCTTTGAGGGCCGAGAATCAGCTTTGAGTTGCCAGAAAAGCTTTTTTGATTCTCGCTCAAATATCTGTCCCCCGTTCGCCGCCAAGGCTGCCCTGTCCAACTGTCGGCTCGTGGAGTTTCATTATTCTGGGAAGAAGTTTTTTTTAATCTCTTCTCTCTCGCTCCTCTCTCGTATCCACGGAGGAAAAGGTCACAGCGTTTGTTTTTTTCAGACATATTTTCCTTACACTGAATTATCCGTTAGACAGATGAGCACTTAATAGCCGTACAGCTTCATTCTGTGAGCTGTCTTTTAGCTGCTCCAGAAACGCGCCACAAGAGGCTGTGGATGTTTTTACATCACAACTCTCTTTGGTCTGATTAAATGACTATAACGCAAGGCCTTGACTCGCTTATTGCTTTCCGTATAATGTTTTCCATAGCAATACGCTAAGAGGTGTCATATGTAATATAGTTTGTTAGCATAACTGTTGGGTGTTTGTGGTTGCCAAGCAACTTAGCGTATTAATATAGAAATTGTGGTCACAGGTGTGTATTTATGTGGATTTTACAGTCGCTTTGGATGTGGCTCATCTATTTTGGATGTTAATTGTGTTGTCTGTTTGTCTGCTCATACAAAAAACCTCGCTACAGTGATTTTGAGAGATTTTTTTTACTGGCTGAGGTTAAAACAGTTTTAAGAGATAGTTAAAGTCCCAGTGAAATGAAAAATAGTAACTCTTTTTCTTGAAATATTGCAGCGTTTATTGTAAATAGCTTACCAATAGGGATCCTTCTCTTTTTAATATTCATGTGCCCTCATAATCTTCAGTTAAAAATCTGAAAATACACTTCTGGCCTCTAGTGACTATCCATCTCAAATTACGTAAATTAGACGGCTTGGGCGGGGCATCAGTTAACTCCTCCCCTTCAACTGTCAGTCTGCTCCCAGTTCCATTTCAAAGTGCAACCGCTGTTTTCATACATCCAATCAAATTGCGGGAAAAAAACTATTTTTTTCTCGTTCGAAATTCCATTTTACTCTGAAATGCGTCAGAATACGGAAGTAAACATGATCGCAACTTTCGGTTCACTGGGACTTTAAATCATTAGGTTTATTACCTCTCATTTTCTACCAAACCACATTTGTACCAGATTTGTTCTGTGGAAAACAAAAGAAGATATGGAAGTCAATGGGGGCTGATGATGTTTTGTTACCAACGTTCTTTAAAATATCTTCTTTTGTGTTTTGCAGAAGAAAGAAAGTCATACAGGTTTGAAGTGACATGAGGTAAATAAAAGAATGTTATATTTTGGCACAAACGATATAGTGGGCTGCTTTCACAGACAAGGCTTATCTTAAGCCAGTTCTAGGCCTTGGTTGAATTTGTATATTTTAGTAGCTTTTCCAGAAATGCTATTATAAAAAGCATCACTTGTGTGCATCTTGAGAGAACAATGGCACTGAGATATTTTAAGATAACGTCACGGCAAGTTATTTTCAGTAGACAGCTCTAATTTACATTTTAGTCTAGGACTAGGATTAAGCCTTGTCTGTAAAACCAGACAAGGAAGTGTCAAAGTTTAATACTTACTGTTACAGGTTAGTAAAAATGTTAGCAACTGACTGTATTTGGACATCGTTGACTGCCATAGTTGTCCACATTTTTCAAAATATCTCGTTTTGTGTTCAACAGAACAAAAAAATGATGCAATAATTTTTCCTACTATTTTGTAATGGTTTTGAGCTGGATTGGAGATTTGCAGGCCTGATGTGACCTCTCGCACATCCCGTTCCTTAATCCGCTTTGGGTCCGATAGAGCAATTTCAGCCGGGGATCACCAGCATCAGCCTAATCCAGTGGTTCTCATTAGAGGAGGTTATTTCCTCACGTCTCTGCCTGTTTTTTAGCATCTCTTTTTAAATCACCGTTTTTATATGCCGCTTTTTACGATACAGGTTGTGTCAGGGCAGCTTCACAGTAATAACCAGAAAAATAATCATAGATGGCACATACTTCATCAAAACAACGTCTTTTTTAATGCGATAAGGCAAACACATAGCAACGCCCTGGCGACCACCACGACCATCTGTTATCATGTCAAGTTTCGCATGCAAGTGCCACTCATGTTTTTGACTGTAAATGAGGAAACAAACCTTCAATGCATTGTGGAATTCAAAAGAAGTTTCTCTTCTCTTTTTGACCTGCTCTTGTTGGCTCGTATCAGACAAGAGGGGCATTCGCAGATTTTGCCGGAGACCATGTGTTTTTGTGTTTGTAAACATAGATCTTGGTTATTTTTCTAAAGAGGTTTTCTGAAATGTCTCATGCTGAGTGATGCTGCAGAAGAAAGCCATTTCTAATAATAACGTTTTTTTTGTTTATCTAATGTTATTGTAATGTTACCCACAGATCACAGTTTGACCTTTTAGTTTTGTTTACGTTTACGTTTACAGTAAGCCCAAGAATTTTTCTGGTAGCACCACATTTACTCAGAAGTTATATAAAGAACTTTTACTTTGATATAAATATTTTTTTTAGGAATCCTGATTGCCTTAACAGACTTCTCAATCTCTTCCTTTTAATACTTTGTGCTGTTAGATTTGTCAGATTTGTTCTCGGCCCCTTGTAAGGTGTAGGGTGCGGCAATGTTTCCACCTTTTATTCCCAGCTGTATCTTCCGTTCCCCCCAATTTGCTCTCCGATCTCGTGTTGTAGAAAGCAGGTTTTTGATTGTCAGCCGGCTCCTCTCGTCCCAGGAGCCACATCAAATATGGCAACATCTTATTTGCCAATAAAGATGCACATCACTCCGCTCCAGGCCCATCACTGCTCTCAAACCTTTTTAAGAACTTCAGAAGCTATCGCCGTCGGCTCAAAATTCATTGGCCTTTTGTGCAATTGCTGGACATCTTTATGTACTTTCATATCCCTCCAGGCCTTCAGGATTAGAAAACCTGTTTTTTGATCTGCTTGTATCAAATTCACACCTATTCGGAGAGCAGGGAGCACTTGAACAGTGAAAGAAAGAGCACTTGAAAAGAGAAAGAATAAGAAATCCCCAGGGGTTCCTTTTTCTGCGCGAGGGAGCACATTGTTTGTACATCTTTTACGTGTGCTCGGTTGAGGGGTCCGCCCGGTCTGACGTCAGGGCTGCTAGTCTCAGGCTTTACTGCTGCAAACAACTGGCACCAACGGTTTCTTTGCCCGAGGGCAGGTGGATGGGGAATGCAACTTGATCCAGATGCAGACGGCAGTGTATACCAAGCTTCATTACACTAGAATCACAGTCTGTCTGTCACTGCTTTTAGCTGGGACGTGGATCTGCAAACCTTATTTTACTTTAATAATTGAATCTGCGTTTCTTATCATTCCTGTCTTGTCCACAAGCCATTCTTAAAAATGGAAAGTGATCGATGTAGCTGCGTTCACATGCAACTTGATAATCGGACTCAATTTAATTGTAATAAAAACAAAAGTATTATGTAATATTGACTATATTTTGCATGGGTTTGCATGTAAACATGGATTCTTTCTTTCTGGGTTTGCTGCTTTCATTTTTCAAATAAGTTTGTAGAAAAGATGTCTTGTTTGGGAGGACAGCTCATTCATAATTCCATGTTTTCCATGGCATTACCAATGCCAACCAGTTTCGGATCAGTAGGAGCACATTACCGCATATTATACAATAACAAACTGGGTAAACGGTTTTGTTTTGTTGTTGCCATGGCTTGTCCTTATTGTTTTGGTTTGGTATTTCGTTGTTCGTTGCGCTGTAAAAACCTGCATGACATCATATTAATAACTATTAAACCAGTTTGCGCTGGAACAACGGTCTTGTTTCACAGAGTTTAATCCTGATGCTTGAGTAATATTATGTGTAATTATCTCCTTTTTGGCATTCGGAGGAAGTGTTTTCAGGGAACTTTTCTTTCTCTCGTAAAACCCAAATCCATGTCTGCTGTCTCAGACTGCATGTTCGTTCATTAAATAACCTTGTGCAATTTTTTTATCGCAAGGTAGTTTTGTTATTTGGAGGAAAGCACGTTTAATGTCCATTGGTGAACTAGATGAAATGTAGGTAAAGAATGGCATAAATGCAGCTGTGCCCATTGGTATTTAAATGCGATTTGATTCGATTTGATTTGTTTGTGAGAATTAGGGGTCCACCGATATGGTATCTTTTGACTCTGCTGAAAATCTAAAGGAACTTTTCAGAAGTTGTCCTTCATCATCCGGTTTCTCAAGGCTCTTTTTCTCAGAAACTAGAAGGTTGCCACGTCATATGCCCATGAAAGAGCATATACGTTGTCATAGCATAATTTATTCCGTAATTCTCTTGCAAGTAAAAAGTTTTGTTGTTGTTGTTGAAAGGATGTTAGCGCATATATTATTCACCACGTCAGATCTTAGGTGGTTGTTTTTCACCGTTAGCCAAACGTTGCGTAGATCACACATGTAGGTTTTTCTCCTGGCTCGGGTTCAGTGGCTCTTGATCTCACAGGTCTGAACAAGCCCCTCTCCTGCCGTGATTAATCGCTGGCAGTCTGAACTGTGGGGATCTTGCGTCAATAAATCGTCACGAAGGCAACTCTCCCATTTCGAACATAAACACAGAGACGGGCCGAGCTGTGACTGAAGCCGGGCCAGCGCTAGTTAGAGCTCTACCGACCCTTTGAGTCACGAGGGCCGTTTATTTAACACCCAGATTTTATTAGAAGAGATCCAGCCACAGGTCTCTCAGGGCTCTTTCATCTGCCGAAGGCCAAGGCCTAAATCTGCAAGTGTACGTTTTTCCTCTCACGAGCAAATGTGGGAAAATTTATTTGAATCCAAATCTAGTGAGTTTCGTTTAGCGAAAAAATATTCTGAATAGATTCTAAAGCAATTATTTTTCAATATTTTTCAGCTTTTTGATGATTATTGATTTTTACACTTCACTTCAATATCACTTCGGACGATGTAAACAAAGCTGTTCCAGACTAACATCCTGTTTTAGTTTTTCATGTTTTTCTTCACATAAAAGTGAGTTTACTTGTTCATTTAGTAAAAAAAGCGTGGAAAACATTAAAATAACATTTATTTAAAACTACACAAGATATGTTACCCACAGTTTTTTCCTTAAATTGACACGTTAATGCAGTTTATAAGCAAAGAAAATAAATTTCACCTAGATTATTAATGTGTTAGCTTTCGCAAAAGAACTTGGGTCTAATTGGAAACTAGGGCTGCACAATATACTGAAATGAGCAACATATTACAAAATTACTAATCGCAAAAATTTGTAAAAAAAACAAACATTTGCCCCAAATTGTCAGATTTGTTTTTGCATCAGTTAAACATGGCTGTTCACTTTCACAAGTTGTAATGATGCTTTCTTTTCCATGTAAGAAAACGAAACATGTATGTTGGTTAATTTCATTTTGAAGTATAATTTACGTTTTTTTGACAAACGTAAGGGATTATCATATTTCATTAGCATATTGCATTGTTTAAGTTATCCCATTATTCTTCAATATTGTGACCCTATTGGCAAGATGCATATTGAATCATTGAATAGTTCAAGATATTAAGCTAAAATATTTGTATTTGTATCACCCAGTCGTAAAACAGGTGCATACGAAAGAACCTCAGTATTTCCAGCATAAGTTTATACAGTAGTATTTTTTTACATCTCTCCAGTTGATTTAAACCCATTACTCATATCAAGCCCGTGGAGAACACTACGCTCTTGCATTCTATTAGATTTGGCGAGGTAATGCCTGCTGGAGGTGAATCCTGCTGTACGTTCACGCAGAAAGACCGAATGTTGAAGGAGAGGGAATCAGACCCTCTTGGATTGCACAGATGCACCGAAACCCAAAATATCCCTCGATCCTTTTTCAGCTCGTGTTCTGTAGCAGATGGTTTTGAATAATTCATGTCAAGTTTGTGGGAAGCGTTCTGCATCACATTTATCCTGAGGACTGTGAGATTATATTATTTTTCACCAAGAAACTTCTCTTTCCAACGCTGACAGAAGTGTGATTTTTGTGTTCAGAAGTGCAGCGGTTTTACCAGAACAATTGTGGCAACCCCATGAAAGCATTTCACCCTAAAATCAAGACAAAAATTGTGCTTGGCATTAATAATTGATGCATATTTTTGAAAGCACTTATGTTTTGCATTGAAAACATTTTCATGTTAATTAAACACCCCTCCCCACAATTCTCAGTACTGTAATGCATTCAGTCAATTACATTTTTCCCTTCATTATGTTCTCATTACAGGATCTCATCAAAATGAATATGAATTTTTCTTTAAAAATCATTGTTTACATGTCAGTTTTGAGAATCGAATGGGGGGTGTTGTTTATTACGGGTAGGCTTTATTACCACGAGGTTCACGAGTCACGACGTAAACATCAGCTTTTGCTTTACTAACAAGACATCTTGGTTTGGTTATTACAAAAAGTCATTGATTGGCAGGACGGACAGAATCTGTGGCATTTTTCTGTGCAATTTTTAGGGAAATATCTGCCATGGATTTAAACGAGTTAAAATGTGTTAATAGTGCTGAAGTGTGGTCAGTAACTGAAATAATAACAACATTGGTGGATAGATAGATTCGTTGGTAAAAACCATCAGAGTTTACAAACCATAGTATAGACTGACCTGACACACACAGAGAAGAGAAAGTGGAAAGTCGAGCGCTCGGAAATCTAAGTTGATGGATATTATATAAATATATACACAAGTGGACTAAATTAAATAAACCCGTAATTGTGTCCTGTAGCAAAAATGTTGAAAAAAAGTTGAAATCTCTCTTACTGTATGCCGTTTTATTTTATAAATATAAATAATAATATTAAATAATACACTGTTTGTTTTCTGAGTTTTTTGCCAGTTTCACTTCCATAATGTGGAACAAAATACTGCTTTGATTGTTTCATTGTTCAGGAATTCTTTTTTAAAATCGCTTCTCCTTCATCGCCGTGTGGACTAGTGTGGAACGAGGAGATCTTGAACCACCTCTTCCCATCTTGAGCCTTAGAGGTGAATAATTACCCAAGTTGTGATTTTGGATCTCAGTGTGTTAGGTTAAAGTGTGCAGCGGTCTGTAAAGCTGAAATCAAGATGTGGTTTTAGGGCATTGTTTATCAGCGTGAGCATTGGGCTGTGATTTATGAAGTGTATAATTAGTGGTGTAAGGTCACAAAAATGTCATCGTCATTAGCCAATAAGTGCTTTGGAAAATTCGCCATTGCAGAGAGATCGATTTGTGTGCGCAAGATGAGAGGGGTGGGATAGTCCAAACAAAACCTCCTTAGAACAATGGAAATGATGAGAGGCTAATGAGATTTATATGCTGTTATTGTCTCATTTGTACGTTTTCCGTAATATCCAATTCGGCTAATCCGATTCGGGATGAAATATGCCAGCGTTCTGCCTTTATAATGAATTTAAGAAATGCTCCGAGCTCCGCTTTGCCAAAAGCAAAGTTTACAATTCATTTATGAGTTTATTCCAAATTCAATATGACGTTATGAATAGGCTGCAAAAGATAATCCTGCGTTTATGGATGTGTTAGATCTGACTGCATGCTTGTCTTTTTTTATATATATAAAATGCATTATAATTTTTTGGAATGAAAAAATCCTTCTACTTAGCGTCTGGCCCACATGTGCCACACGAGTGTGTCGAAACAGGCTGCTAATTTCAAAGTTAAAGGCATTTTGACATAAACACACACTTGCTGTGCACACACACCATTAAAGAGTGTTTTATAGCTGTGGGTAACACACATCAAGGCCTGTATGTCTCCCAGGCGGGCTCGAGTAAAGCTCTAGAGGCTCGAGCGAGCAGGCCGGTCCTGATGGGGCAGACTGCAACATTACGAGACAGACGGCCGGCCAAACCAACCGACTCGGCACCTCTCAGTTACACAGCGCTGGTGGGAAAGGCACCAGCTTCAAAGCCCCAGAGCCAGATGTGACAATGTTTTCTTTAAATAATCCTCAACATGTCTTGGTTTTTACAAGCACGCTTGTTTCACAGGCCTCTGCAGTTTGTTTCCATTTCCTGTCTGAGTTGTGCAAACTTGCGTAATGTGCTTTGTGTTTAGGATACAAATGCAGATGGCTACACTTGTGTGTTCACTTTTTTACACTTTAAAGGAACAGTTCACCCGAAAATGAAAATTCTGTCTTCATTTACTCACCCTCCAGTTGTTCCAAATCTCATTCATTTGTTTGTTCTGATGCACACAGAGAAAGATATTTGGAAGAATGCTTGTAACCAAACAGTTCTTTGACACCATTGACTACCATAGTAGGAAAAATGACTTTATACATTTCTTTATTATGTTGAACACAAAAGAAGATATTTTGAAGACTGTAGGAAAGCAAACTATTTTGAAGAATGTAGGAAAACAAAAAAAAATATTTCTTGATATTTGTAAGAAAGTTTGTACACAGAAACCCACTTGAAAGAAACTAGTATACTTTAGTTCCTATAGCAACTGTATAGTACTACAATATTCAGTATGTATACAATTCTTAGATGCTATAAAGTTTTGAAACTTAGCAGGGTAAATATGATCTTATACTACAGTATTTACAACAATTTATGAATGCTGTTGTATACCTTAACAAAGTGCAGTAAATACTATAATATTCATCATACTATTTACTATAGTAAAAACGAAAGTATACTACATTATTTTTAGATGGGAATCTTAAAGGCAAAGCTGCCTTGTCTCTACACAGTTTATTTTCTTGTCGGTTTGTCCCTAAATAATATTTTGAGGCAAAAATAATGTCATTTTTAGCTTAGCAGAATCTCAGAAGACTCGGAAGTCGTAGTGCTGGTGTGAAGACATTTCTAGAAGGAAATGGTTCTGAGTTTTAGGATGCTCTGTGTGGTCTGTAAGGCGTGTCCACTTTGCAACCCATAAAGGTCAGAGAGAGGGTGGAAAAACTAAATTATTACCGTACACTGTCCTTGACTAACATTTTAGTGTACCTTTGGGGAAAAAATAAAATAATACAATTCTGGCTGAGGTTTTTGAATTGGCAGTCCAGTGTGAAACTCTGTTCTCTTATTCATAATCCATCTCGAGGCTTGTTTTGTTCCTTATGCATTATGCCAAAACACAATTATGTCATGTTTATTTATGCAGAGATGACTCGGCAAACAACAACAAATGAAGGGTTGATGTAAGTCTGTACCGTTGAGGAGTTTTATCTCACCATGAGTGCTTGATTTACAACAATACATATTGTTTTAAAGAAGTCCGGCCAAAAACACTGAATTTCATGGGAAAAGACTTCTTTTTAAAGTGACCAACAGCAGTTTGTTTTGTCTTATTGTTCTTTTTAGGGGCAGATTTACGTGAAATAGTTTATACTAGAGTGACTTGGAAAATCTTGCGATTAGAAATTGCAAACAGAATTTATATCCGTCTAAAAGTAATCCGTGGAGCGGATGGTCTTTGTCTTGAATAACCAAATAGGGAATGTAAACAGCACTCTCTGGTTCCTTGATAGAATGAAACTTTCCAGACATTAATCCACAGATTAGCAACAAAGGAAAATCCTGTCAAACTTGGCCTGGACGACGCTTCTACTGTTCTACCTCCTTCAGGGTTTTGACATTTGATAACACTGCTGTTAGAAACATTTACTTGTGTGTCAGTGAGGAGATCCAACATGGATCTGATGTTGTGAAGATGCTGTAGGGTCATATGAGGATGAGCGACACAGATTTCAATTCAATATTGATGTGTATAAATTGAAGAAAATTGATTGTTTTGTGTTTAAGTGAAAAGAATGCATACAGAACATGCCTTAGTTAGCGTAACTAGATTTTTATTCTCCAACATTAAACATTTCATATGCAATTTAAAAAACAAATTAAGTTCAACACCTTTATTCAAAATTTAAGTTAAATTAGCTTAAATTATATTGAACTGACTTTAAAAAATCTAGTTGTACTTACAATTCGATTTTTTTTTTAAGTCAGTTCAATATAATTAAGTTCAATTAACTCATAAAGCTAATTTGATTAACTTCAAAATTTAAGGCAGCTGAAATTGGTGTTTTTTTTTACAGTGTGCTATTGATTATGACAGTTTAATAAAAACTTATTTTTTAGAAAAAATCTATACTGTATAACCTGTCCCTTTGCTTTGAGTGTAAAATGCAAAAGAGGCTAAACGAAACTTTTTTTGACCCATCACAATGAAAAAACCTCTCGCACTCTTGTAAAATTCATGAGTGCAGTGGCTCATCTGTTGAATGCCAAAAAGCGAGCGCTGGTTTGCTAACGTTTGAGTAATGAGCTGTTTTACACCCGTCTGTGATGTATTGTAAGCGCACCGGGTCTATTCTTGATTAATGATTACAAGAATCTCACACAAACAAACTTTTCTGAGTAAAGACCTGGATGTTCCTGCGTATCCTTACAAACGAAACTCATAAATTGTTAAATGCACTCTCTGACTACTTTTATCCTGGCATGAACCCTAAAAAGGACTGTTCCTTTTTTCCCTCCGATGTGCTGACGGTAATATTTTCCTGTGTAGTGTCATTAGACGGAACGAATGCGATGTCTTTGGTTAAAGCAAAATGGATGTCTTGATTTCTTCCTGCGTTTTCCAGCATCTCGGTCTCTTTCTCCGCTGTGATGTGATTGGTTTGACCTTTCCGAGTGATCACGCCAGCTACACATCAGTAAGATGAAAGCACTTTTGACCTTCATTCAGCCATAAAGAGAGAACTCGCACTACACTGCAAAAAATGACTTTCTTACTTAGTCTTTTTTTCTTGTTTTCGAGTAAAAATGTCTAAAAATGCTTCTTGATTCAAGAATGTTTAGACATTTTTACTCGAAAACAAGAAAAAAAGACTAAGTAAGAAAGTCATTTTTTGCAGTGATAGAGACCTCTTTAATTTCAGAAATGATGCTCTTGCTGGCGTTATGCATCAGAAGTGTAAATGTGTTAGAAATCTGGAAAGGTGGGAAAACATGGTGCTTGATATTTATTTTTCGTCTTTAAACCAAACTTCTAGGTGTTCAACCGGTAAGGATTAAATCCTGTTTACGCATGATGTCTGTAGACGGAGCGTAGGCGGTCTCTTGTGACTGTTCGAACACATTCAACCCCATGAGCGTCTACACAGCGAACACAATCCGGTCGAATGCGTTTTCGACTATCTATGTAAGTGGTCGAAAGTGGACAAGCGCAAACATTTCACATCCCATTTACACCTGTGTTTAGCGTAGTCCACTTGTGATCCGATCGACCAAAACAAGGCTCTAAGAGACATTCTCAGGGTCAGGTGAACAGGAACACACACATATTATACAAAGACCCTTTACGACGGAATTACGACTTCTGCCGCGGTCACACTACTTCAGTTTCAGCAGTTTTCCTTGAGTCACTTCTCTCTGAGTCTTGACTGATATAGTTTCATGCATATTGACCAAGAGTTGTTTAACTGTTTTAAGACCCAATGAGGAAGTGGAGGAAAGGAATAAGAAAACAGAAACAGGGAAATGGTGCTGCTGATAGAGCTGTTTCCTGCGGCAGTGCGCCTCACTGGAGTGGAACAACCGGGACATTAATGCCACAGGTCTGCGGCAGACGGCTGGCGTCTTTTCAGCCTCTTTAGAGTTTGTTTATAGTGTTTCGTCTTGAAAGAGCCAACAGTAAGTGACATGAGCATAGTATGAATTCCAGCCGCTGGCTTATTTAACTTTGATGCTTTGTTTGCATTTGTTTGTTTCTTTGTTGTTCTTTTTGTGGAAAAGTACATTTACTTTTTTTAAGTGGCTTTTGCTGTAGTTTTACATGCTACACCATTTTCAAGCTATTATTATGTATTCTTTATTGTATAGAAAATGCTTTGTTTTCCTCATTATTGTCAGTTGCTTGGTATAAAAGCATCTGCTAAATGTAAAAAAAAATCAGTTTTTCTGATTTTAAAATGGACTCTTTTTGGGTGTTTAAGGATTCATTCTGTCATTCTGTGAACTACTAACAATATTTCTCCTAAATATCAAATAAAAATATTGTTTCTATTTGAACTTATTTACAGAAAATGAATAGGAATAACAGAAAAGATGCTCTATATTTTTTCAGGCCTCAAATACGGCAAAGAAAACAAGTTCATATTCATTTTTAAGCAATACAACAGTCATATTTGTACATACAAAACATTTTTAATGTGATTTTTATCACAGTTTTCATGTGTCTTGCTGTCAGTCTTTTTTTGTGATTTTTTTTATTGAAGAACATAATCCACATACATAAAACTAACACACACACACCAGGGTTTGCAAACAAAGAAAGAAAGAAAAAAAAAAACGAGAGAGAAATTTTTTGAGAAGAAAAGCAAAACTAGTTACATGCTGTCGGTCTTTCACATTGCTGTTGGATGACTTTGTCACCCCTGAGGTTTGATTTTGTTGAAATTCAACAAACGCTGTAGTCTGGACTGGAATGACCACAACACATCTAGAAATGCGGATTAAATGAAAATACAGAATGGTCTCTTCATTATTTTCCACGGCTGTTAATAATCATAATAAATAACATTTTAAAGCAGCCACACTAGACACACTTATCCACATGTTTTCTAATGTAAAGCATTTAAAAATATCTGCTTCAGCAAAGTTCATGTCTTTGGTGTAATGCGGTAACGTTCAGGTTTGAGTGGGCGGCGTCCACTACTTTGTTTTCTCGTGTATAGCTACAATTGCTTATGTACAGTATGTGTAATATTGTGGCTAAATCTCCTCCACCTCTGTCCTCTCGAGGCCCCGGGGCCATGTCTCCTCATGCGTGGCGGCGTAACGGGCAGCCTCTGTGTCGAAGAACAGCTGTGGGCCGTATGGCAGTGCAACACCCCCGCATTCCTCCCGTTATAAGCGAGTTTTCATTTGTAGCTGACAGCTTCATTGGTCGTCTTTGTCTCCGCAAGGCCCTCGGGTGGATGGCTGTTGTTGTCTGTACCCAGTAGGCTCTGTTTTTGTGACTTCAGCAGGCCACAAATCACTGCCAATGTGTGCCATGGGTAAAACTGTTGATGTTTCGGTGTATTGCAGTGGTTTTACATCAGGAGACTGCGTGGATAATTTTTTTATTTTTCACATTTATATTTTAGGACATGCTGTAGCATCCTTATTACTTTTAAACCAAAATTCATAACGCGCCAAAAATATAATAATGCAAAGAATTAGGGCTGCGCAATATATCGGAATTATCGGAATATCGCAAATATGAATATCGCTGAATGATTTAACTGAATTCACAACTGAATTATTAAAAAAATTCAAAGTTACGTATAGACAACTTTGGAAGACGTAAACAGCGCTGATCCAAAGCTGGTCCCAAAGAACTTCATGTTTCAGTTTTTTAACACTACACAATGCTATCGCATATCGCATTTTTCTTTAATATCGCACAGCCCCACAAAGATAGCCCTACAAATCTAGAATCAAAGTCCACCTCAGATGAAAGAGGCAGGCTGATATGACAGGGAATAAAATCTTCATCCAGCTTTAAAGAGCTCAATAGTCCAGCTAAAGGAGTTCAGAAGGACAGATCACGAAGATTTGACAGTTGTAGGATTGAAGTAAACATCAAGTCAACAGGCCAAGACACAGTCACTCGTGTCAGTTACAGCTTACAATAAGGTGTGCTCAAATTAAAGAGATCACATCGGTTAACAAGACTAAAGCTTTTGAGTCCATGATCCTGAGAGCCAGCAGGTAAAGTTCAGTCTGTTGGCTGTAAACACGGTTTAGCTGGAGACTGTACCAAAATATACTGTAGTCATTGGCAGTATCAACACTTGTTCTGAATCGTACTGTAGCCCTGAATTAATATATAGCACAAGCAAATCATTTTCGTTTTGAAAGGTAAGTATCCAAAAAGTGGACCAAAAATGAAAATTCTGTCAAGTTGTTTAAAACTTTTCTTATAACTTTCAGTCATCTGTGAAACACAGAAGGTATGCTTTAAAGAATATCCTTGCCACTTCTCCCACATGTAGTTTAAATAAATGAGGTTAAACTGTTCTTTCAACACAGATTCAACAAAACCAAACAAGGTTTTCAAGATTCAAGTGTTGTTGTTGGGTTGTTTAAAGGTGGTTCTTGGAATTTGTTTATGGTGTCTCATGATGTTTGATGGTGTTTGTTTGGGTTTTATGGTATTTCTTTGCTGTTTATGGTTTTTGGTTGAGTATAATAATGATTCTTGAGGTCTTATTGTATTTGTTGGTGTTGGAATTTGTTGGTATCTCACACTGTTTGATGGTGTTGCTTATGGCTTATTGGTATTTTTGAATGTTGGTTGGTGAATTAGGGTAGCTCATGATGTTTGATGGTGTTGATTGGGGTGTTATGGTATTTTTGGTGTTTGTGGTTGTTGGTTGGGTTATAATGATGATTCTTGAGGTTTTATTGTGTTTGTTGGTGTTTGATAGCCTTTGTTGGTATCTCACACTGTCTGATGGTGTTGGTTATGGTTTTATTGTTTTTTTTTTTATGTCGGTTGGTGTTTTAGGGTGTCTTATGATGTTTGATGGTGTTGGTGTTGGTTGGGGTTTTATGTTTTTTTTTGGTGTTTATGGTTGTTGATTGGGGTATAATGATGATTCTTGAGGTCTTGTGGTGTTTAATGGTATTTGTTGTCTCATGGTGTTAGTTGTGGTTTAATGTGGTGGCTTAGGTGTTTGATAGAGATTTATGATGTCTCATTGTGTTTGATAGTATTGATTGGGGTGTTTTGTTGTTTATTAGGGGAGGTCTCATTGTGTTTTATGGTATTGGTAAGGGTTTGTTGGGACAGTGTGCAATAGACTTTTCCAGAATCAGGGCTTGTTCTGCATGGCTGGCTGTGTGAGTCTGGCCAGGCAGGTCCTGACCCACTGAGCAGTGACATAAACTCCCATTAGAGCACATGACGTCCAGAGCCTTGCTTTGCGTGTACCGTTCTCTGATGAGGTCACTCAGGGGTCTGAACACAACATCTCTATGTACTCTCAAACCTCTGACAGGCCTCTGATCTAGAATGCATTATGGAATATTAATCCATGAGCATCATTATCCTCAAAACAAACAAACAACTACTGACGTCAGCAAAATAATGTTTGAGGTTTTTTGCCAGGGCCTTGTTCTTTATAAGTGGATTATTGATGTGACTGGATTGTTCAGTTTTTCAAAGCTGTTGTCATACCAGGTCTTTATATTCATAACCATATATATATTTTTGTACATATTTCTGTCATTATAAACGTTATGTAAAGTATGATTACTCAATTTAATATAATACTATAGAAAACATACGATTTGGCATATTGTTTCATGTGTTAAGACATGTAAGAACAGAGTCCAGACCTCTATGCACCTTTTAAGCGTACTCTGCGGATTCAACTAGCAGGAAAGCAATAACTTAAATTATGCTTATTTTGCTAAATCTAGTAAATTCCACTGGTGGATGATTTTAAATGTCATGTGGAAGTTTTCTCTCACGTCATTTTCTTCAGCTGACCCTGACATGAGGGCAGACTCACCACAGACGAGCCTGTGGCTTCATTCAGTGGGACCAGCCAAACCGCCTCTATATTTCCTGGCCTCTGCAGTCAAAGAGAACATGCAAGAGCTCTTCATACATAAAACCATAGATGCTACAGTAAAATATTCTGCAACATATCTATCTGTCTCTTGACTGCAATCAATAGAAACATCTATGTTTTGGGAAGTTTTAGTGTTGCATTTTATTCTACATCAAACTGTTTTAAATGGATTTTGGTAGTTGTTACCCAGTATAATATTCATGCATGGAATTTATGTTCTACGTTTATTAGTAGCTTTGGATAAAAGTCTCTTCTAAATGAATAAGTGTACACTCTTAATAAAAAGGTACTTCAAAAGGTACCTTTAACATCTGAATATAAAAAAGTAAGAAAGAGATGTTTTTTGAAGACCCTTTGACTGAATGGTTCTTTATGGAGACCGGCTCTTCTGTGGCATCGCTGTGAAGAACCTTTCAAGCACCTTTATTTTCTTTAATTCTTAGTTAGTAATTGAGAGACTTCGATATTAAAATTGGAAACTTGGTGGGTAGTCATTAAAACTATACTGCCCCACAAAGGCAAAGTGCAGTAACTATGCAAACACTGAAACTGAAAAAACGCCTTTAAAGTTTTTACACCAGCCAGTCAAACGTGTTGTGGGTAGATTAGTGGTAATGCATTTATGTAAAGCCTTATTAGGAAGAAATTTTTTATAAATAAAAACCATGCCCACTGATGTGACCTTTGACCACCAAAATGCAGATACTGCACTCTGCCTTTGGATGACCCTACACAACTAAAACACTATTGCAAAAGCAAAGTGCAGTATCTACAAACTAAATGTGTTCATCCAGCTTTCTTCTTGTGTTTCTTACTACATGTTAATTGTTTTAAATAACTTCAATAATTTTGTTGATGTTAGCTCGTTGGGAATGTTAAAATTGCTCGAAAGTAAGCTTCAAGATTAAGAGTCATCTTATTGCAATGCTCCTTTAACCACAAAGTTTTTCTCATTCTGATCCATAGCTATCTGTGAAATCCAAAAAACTGATTGGCAAGATGTACTCTGACAGTTGAAATGCAGATAATTATTATTGAACAAATATGGCACGACACTAATTAAACTAATCATTTCTGTTATCATTACGAGTGTCAGAGTGGATATTGCCTTCAATGGAGAAGGTAGGCTACTGTCTGTTTAATTTGCTAGCGGCTGGCTAGTTAATGCTACTTTTTTATAAAGCTGCCATTTGCCTTGCTAGGAGTTAATAGTTTGCGATCTTCCTTAAACGTCTTTGGATATTTGCGTTTTAACGCGAGTTCAACCATCATTTGACCGCGGGATTGTGCGATGGTAGGCTAGCTGGTTGGCTTGTTGGTTCTGTGTGAGTGTTACGGCTACCAAGGCAGACCGCAGTATCTGCGGTGTCAAAGCCAGGAAAACAAAACCAGACCGCAGTAAGTAGTTACTGCACTTTTAACTCTCTCGTTTCTCAGAAACGGGATAAGATTGAACAAGGAGACTTTGTCACAAGACAGAGCAGATGTCACAAAGCCCGTTGAAGACCTTAACTCAATTTTGACCAAATGTGTAGTTACTGCGCTTTGCGGTTGGTTGACTTTTCAACCTAAAACCTTAATGTTTATTAGTAACATCTCATAGACGTTTCAGGCATTCGTTACTCTAATAATATTGTTAGAACTGTGTGCAGTAAATCTTCTTTAGGGACTGATAATTCTGTTTTTTTTAATCAGTGGATTTGGATGTGTTTGGACCTTGTGCCATGTTTTGCTTTTCTCTTAGTGTTTACTGTCTTTTTTTAATTATATTTATGTAGTTTTTATGCGTTTAGTATGAGAGAGCGTACCGGCGCTATACTTCGCACTAACCACGAGGCAATCGGTGCAGACAATTTGTGTCACTTTTGGATGTTTTGTTAAAAGTACTCTATTGATGCCACGACACCTAAAAATAAAGGTGCTACAAAAGGTTCTTCACAGTGATGCTATAGATTAAACATTTTTGGTTCTTCAAGGAACTATTCAGTCAAAGGTTCTTAAAATAACCATTTCTGTTTTTCCCTTTTGATAGTGTAAAGAACCCTTTACTAAAATGAAAATGGTTCTGCGAATGTTAAAGGTTCTTTATGGAACCATGCAGCCAAAATGGTTCTTCTATGGCATCATGTAGCACCTTTTTTTGTCTAAATCAATGTCAGTTTTGAAAGAGTAGACCAGTCAAATGAGCCAGAAATTTGTGTATATATTATCTATGGTATATTATATTTAATTCATCTGTAATTGTTCGTCTGGTAATATGATCGATCATAATGATTTTTGGCCATCCTGGATAGTAGCTAAAGGTATTTGTGCACAATATGCTACGGAACAATAGACAGCAATGCGAAGTTTTAAAATAGTGTCTTCGCCTTCTTTTCCGTGCAGAACTGATAGCACGTGTGTTATCTTGTCATTATTCACAGGTACAGTTCTTTCGCTCTCAAACTATGCACAGTCATCTCACAGGAACTGGTTATCTTTGGTGTCAGTGGTTATGGGACAGAAACCGAGATCTCAGTTAACTCACAATTCACAAATCAGCTTTAATTGGAAGGTGCCATACAGAAGCTCACCTCTACCCGCTCATGTGCTGGCATTAATGAACTTCTGCACGAGCGTAGCGAGCGTTCGTTCCTGTCAGCGTCCTAAACAACATCCAATTAAACGTGATGATTTTAAATGGTTGAAAAAACAAAATGTATGCTATTTTCAAACTCTAGAAATTCTTTAGAGAACACTTTGTCATTCAAGCTTCTCAGGGGAGCCAAATTACCTCAGTATCAGAGTACAAATATCTGGGTATTATCATTGATAACAAATTACGTTTTGGTTCACATATTAAGTATCCGAGTAAAAAGCTAAAGATGAAGTTAGGGTTTTACTTAAGAAACTAGTTATGTTTCCCATTTAAGGTGAGAAAAAAATGAGTGTCTGGTACATTTTTATCGGTTCTCGACTATGGGGATGTGGTTTACAAGCACGCCCCTTCTTAACTTCTTTCCCCACTGGATGCTTTGTACCATGGTGCTCTGAGATTTATAACTGATTGTACATTTTCAACTCATCAATGTGAATTATATGAAAGAGTTGCATGGCCTTCCTTGACAATTCGGAGAAAAATGAATTGGCATGTGTTGATATATAAGGCAAGTTTGGGTCATTTGCCAAATTATCTCTGTTGTTTCATACAAAGGACTTTGTTTGGTAATCACTTGTAATGTTCTCAATCAAATCATAATCTCTGTGTGCCCTTCGTTAGAACTGAGCTTGGTAAAGCCTCTTTCAAATACGCTGCCGCCTCTGATTGGAATATTCTCCAAAAGGAGATGAAGTTACAAAATGTGGTGTCTTATATTCTCTTATATGGTGCTTTAAAGCGACAACGAGCAACTTTTTGACCTTAAAATAATGTCTCTAAAATTATTTTAGTGGTAGGTCATCTTTTAACTGGACGAATTTTACTGCCGTTGCTACCTAAGCAGCCTCCTATCGGCTGAAATTGCACTTGTAACTTTGGTGTTCGGGCCGGTACAAGCCCCACCTATCCCCTGCTTTACGGCATACGTTTTACGTTTTACTCGTAGCCTGGGAGAAGTTGGCCAACAGCAGTGCTAACAGTAAGACGAAACGAACCAAAACATCACCATGGCAGAGCCAGCCAAAAAACCAAAGAGAGTTTTGTCGGAGGAAGCAAAGAAAAGAAAGCGAGAGAGTGATCGGACACGAGGCCGGTCACGAATCAATATCGGACGGGCTTACACTCGTTGGTGCGAGCAGCAAGAGGCAACAGGTTGCAAAACGGATGGAGACCTAGCGGTCCTGCTCCTGGATTTGTAAGTGTTATTTGTACATTTTTTGTTACTGTCCTGTACTTTTGAACGTATTTGTTATTAGTCTGTGTCATTGGAGCACCACCGGTTCACACTAGCTGAAAGATAATATATGGTTGCCGGTGTCGATAGCTAGCATGTTGTCGTGTCTCTTCATGAATGTGTGTAGTGCTTGTAAATGAAGACTAAAAAAACACAATAAACATGTTGTGGTAAAAAGTAGCAGATTCTTTAGTTCACACCAGTAAACTGCGTAAATGTTGAACAGTTCAGTCGTTGAGTAGGCTAATGTCGTTATATATATATATACATGCTATGCGCTGTTTTCATAGCATATCTGGGTCCGCCGGGTCCGTCGGCTTTGTAAACAAACTCACGTGTATTGAGCTGCCAGCGGGCAATCTTTGCGACAGTTTTTACGGCACTGTAAACAGACAATTCCGCTTATCAACCACGTGGGGCAACAGTGAGCAGAAGTTGCTCGTTGTCGCTTTAAGTCCTTATTATGTAATCTTGAGAGCAACTTGACAGTGTGAAAATTGTTTTTAACTGGTCATATGTAGGGCTGTAGCGATTGGTTGATATAATCGACCGCGTCGACGCTGATAATTAGTCAACATCAATATTTTTGATCGACCGGTCGTTTTATATTATTTTACCTTCTAAATTTCGGAACCGATTCCAGTCTTTGTCCGTCAAAAAAGAACACCTAATGACTGCACTAGACCACACATTTAGCGACTCTTAAGTCATGACTGGATATTCTGCTGAACCATCAAGTCTGTCGATCTATTTACTGATATAGATGGGCAAGTTTGGAGTTATATTCCCGTTTTGTCAAACGCAAGGCAACCAATATGTTCACTTCTCCTTGTTTTTGTCAAGGTTATGCGCTTTTTGTTCATGCATGCAATAAAGGTTAAATATTTTGGAAAATAAGAGTTAACTGAGTGATTATTATTTGTAAATTATTCCAGAAGAAAGAAACTATTTATCTTTATATTAATGCACACTTAAAGAATGCAAGCTGTGTTAGGAGCGCTAAAAGCACTGCATCACTATAAAGGAGACTAGTTAGCTTTACCCTGAAGAAAACAGCAACTTAGAAAGTAGTGAAGCAAGTTTTCCGTTGTTTATGATGAGACTATCTCTGAACTTTTGATCATGCCGTGTATGTGTCGCGTTTGCGTTACGGAGGCGGCTCACATGAGCAGCAGCCCACCGGGGTAAACTCCCGCATCTTCATGCGGCAAGCTCCGCCATCTCACGTATAAAAAAACTTGCTGTAGTTTACACAGGATAAGCGGGAAATGTGCATTGATACACCTTCATTCTAAACGTTAATTTGATATGTGAACTGTCTTTGTAGTGTTTTTTGTGGAGGGAAGGATGTGGGCGATTTATGTCACCTCTGCCGGAATGCCCTAAACATCAGCTTGGCACTATAAATCGCTATTTTTCAGCAATAAACAAGCAAGTTTTGCCAAGATGTTTTCAGACATGACAGACAAGATGTTACAGAATAATATTTTAAAGAAAACCCAATTTTTTATCCTAATTTTTATAAGGGATAGTTCACCCCAAAATATTAACTGACAACGGCGGTACCCATTGACTTATATTGTATGGACACAAAACCAATGCAAGCCAATGGGTACCGCCGTTGTTTGGTTACCAACATTTTGAAAAATATCTTCTTTTGTGTTCTGCTAAAGAAAGTAAGTCATTCAGGTTTGAAATGACAAGAGGCTGAGTAAATAATGAGAGAATGATAATTTTTGGGTGAACTATCCCTTTAAAAAAGGGCAGATTGTTCATCTCACATCAGTCTGTGAAGGGCGAGTTGTTCCTTGTTCCTTGTAACTTTTATATGTCTATAGAAGATACAAAGTCCAACTTTGTCCTATAAAACTTTCACTGTACCACAATGGCCAAAGGTCAAAGAGGAATATTTACGTTTGGAGTTTGGACACAACTATTTTCATATTTTCCATGTTATTAAAAGTTCAGAAGTATTTAAAGCTCTAATATAACATACATTCCGAGTTTGTGATGCAAGATATGACCCAGAACTTTGGGCTGTTGTTTTTGCAAATAATATTCAAATTACTTATGTTATAAAGAATATTATTCATGTTACGACTACACATTAATATCTGTCTATTAATTCTAAAACATAATTAAAATGAGACCTTTAGTATGAATGTTAGATTTCAGGAAATCTATAAACTAGTGTAGGCTACTTCAAGAAATGAACAAACTTCATGATTTTTATGACATCATTCTGCGCTTTAGTTTCCCATCAAATACCAGACTGTTTAAAAGGGGAGGCACCACTCAGTATTTCCCGCCCTTTCTTTCTACTTTCTTTCTTTCTGTTTTTTTAAGTGGACTTTTTTGCATTTCGTGGCACTTCAAAGTGTTTCGTTTCTACCAGTAGCCGAACCAACAATATTGAAATCCGCATGGCCTGACTGAGAAACAAAGAAACCTGTGCTCGACCAATGGTGAGTTTGCGGGTGGGTCTGCCTGTTTGACTCAACAATGGCAGTCCTTTTCAGTGCCACCAGTGGATCTGAACAGACACACTTCCTCCCCTTTGTATTTTTCTCTCAGTTTGTGTTCACTTGTTCTTTTTTTGTTAATCTCTGCTGTTATTCTTCTCTGGTCACAGATTGTTCTCCATTCAGGCTGAACGCATTTCAAGCGTGAATGCATTCATTAAAGCATCAGCACTCCTCCGAACAGACCGTATAGATTCAGTCTTTACACACCATTGTTCCTCTCTCATGCAATCAAACTTCTGATGTCTGGGCTCCTGGGTTAGACGACCCCGGAGGTCACGGTCTTTACCCAAAGCAGAACGGGATTGTGGGAAACGGGCAAGCCTGCGGGAGCAGGGGCATTCCTCCCACACAACACTGTTGACTGACAGCCAAAGCTAGAAAATGAAATTCAGCGTTTGGTCTCTTTTGGGAACGGGTTTAGAAAGAGGAGCGGGAGAGCCTGGTTTGAGTGTGCCCTCAATGGCCCGTGTCATCTGAGCTGTAGCTGATGGCTTTGCTTTTGTGTAGTTTACTGTAAACAAACAAGCCTTTTTCAAGTAAGTTGCATTTAATCATGCAATGAAGCACGATAATTGGTCACCCATTCACGCTTGGGGCACAAAACAAGCATGATCATTACTCCAATTAAAGGGCCGGGAGTACCAAATTTGAGGAAAAGCGGTAGTTTTTTAGCATACTATTTTGGTTAGGTGCATGTTCTTGACGTTTTAAAAGATAATAGATCCACAGTCTTTTAAACATTAATTGTACACAGCAAATGCAATTAGCCTTTATGTGGACATTGGCATACTGTGTAATTAAAGTGTAGTTTTTATTTTATTTTTTTTATTCTTATTTTGTCTGCCATCTTGGATAGATTTGTGTCCACATTGCTGGTTGCAATGCATTATGGGTTTGCCTTCTTTGTGAAGGATGTGTGCAATGCTATCTTAGAATGTGGCCAAAAGCAGGGCTGGGCGATATATATCGCGATTCACGCTAATTATACTTGTCTAAATTGATTTGTGTTTTATGCAGCTCTTCCGTGAACTGCGGCTTTTTGATCAGTATGAAGTACTGCTCGACTTTTTGATCAGTATGAAGTACTGCTCGACTTTTTGATCAGTATGAAGTACTGCTCGACTTTTTGATCAGTATGAAGTACTGCTCGATCTAAAATCACCATGAGATCGAGTCGTTTATAACGTGCATTTGAAAAAGCAACACTCGTCAAACATCATCACTATAAATATACTTAATTATCATGAAGATACCTGAAAAGGTTTGAAGAACAGATAGAATATGACCGTTGGCATTTCCTGGAACTAATCGTTCTTCTGTTTCCCATATTCTGAGTTTCTGGGCAAGAGCGCCCTCTGGCGTTCGGATGTAGTGGCATTTAACCGTAATTCATTGAGAAAATGAGAGCATAAGAATCGCACGATATATCGCCCAGCCATGTCATCCGTTTCCAGTAATCTCTTCATGAAAGTGCTATTCACATATTGGTGCATAAGACGGTCACAGTTAGTGGTCACAATGCTACATTATTTAAACATTAAATATGATAAGACCTAAAAATTTTTTTGTGTATTAGGATCTAATATTTACCCAAACCCACCTACCCGAAAGCTCTGTGAAGTCGGTCAGAGGTATAAAACTAGAGCAATGACATTTTTTGGCTATATTTGTTCTCGCTGATCGTATAATTGTAAGCAGGAGGTGCTTCTTATAAAGTCGCCCCCTGCATACTTAGCAGTGCTCCCTGTCAGCTGATGGCTTGATAATTGCTGCTTTGAGTTCCCCTCACAGTATGGGGTGGCGCTGTTTAAGAAAGCCACACTTATAGTTAAAACATCTCTGCGATGAAAGTAATGGGTATCTTCTGTTTGCCATATAAAAATGTTTAGTGACAGAACTGTTAAATTTGCAGTAACATGTGGGGTAGTGATGATGGCTTCATGACGTAAGCCAGGATCACACTAGCGATGCTGCCACATGAGGTGGACTGCCAGAAGTTATTTTGTAATCAATCACAAAATAAAAACTGTCGAGTCGTTCTGGTTGCATGTCCTCTCCCAAAAACGAAAATTCTGTCATCATTTACTCACCTTCTTGTCACTTTAGTTCTTTCTTACACAGAACACAAAAGAAGATATTTGAAAGAAAGTTGGTAACTGAACAGTGCCGGCACCCATTCACTTCTATTGTATAGACACAAAACCAATGCAAGTGAATGGGTGCTGGTTACCAACGTTCTTCAAAATATCTTCTTTTGTCTTCTGAGGTAGAAAGAAAGTCAAACAGGTTTGAAATGACAAGAGTCATTTGTGAAAACATGTATTTGAGTTTAGAAGAGAAAATAATCTGATGATGATTCTTTGGTACAGCACAGACTACTGTAGATGAGATAACTTTACAACTCTTTGCTGTTTGATGTTCTTCTTTAGTCTAGTTTAGAAATGAAAGCACCAAGACAACAGTTTCAAGTCTAGTTTTAATTTACTGTCAGTTTTAGACTCAACAACAACCGGTTTGATTTTCTCCTAGTCAGACTATTTTATAAGTAAGATGAGGTGAACACGCTCTTTAGAGTCTTTACCGTTGTGGAGTAAAGGTTATTCTTTCCACTGTCATTTTCTCACCTCGGCACGGTGGAAGTTCAGATGAGACGTGACCCTCGGTGATATGCGTGGAAACCAAAACAGGCATGTTATTGTTTCATAGAGGATCGTGGAAAAAAAGCAGCGTTGAGGCTTTTATGACGGGAAGCGAGAGCCCTGTATTGTATGGTGTCGGCCCTCGCTGCGAGTTGCCATGGAGCTCCGAGGTGTGCGTAGGAAGCGCTTTGGAAAGAAGCAGCCTGGCCATGTTCCCCCTCCATCCTGAATTGCTTCTGTTGTTCTACAGCGAAACTTCATTAATGCTCGTTCACAGGGCTGGGAAAGGAAATGGACGGCTGTTAAACAAGCTAAACATGTTGGTGTTACGAGTAAGGGTTCATCCTTCCTGTTGCTAGAGGAGATGGCCAGGGTCAGATGTGCTGGACGCTTGTTCAAGTGCTAAATTCAACATGGGTCGTAGACGTCACTGAATACTGTACTGGTCCAAATTTGACAGTCAAAACTGTCCAGACTTGGCTTTTTTGTTGTTGAATAAATAAAATTACTTCAGAAGTGATGACATAATACTCATTGCAATTTTAACCATTTTATTGGTGGTGGACAATTTGGCTAGGATGCCTAAAGTTTGGGGCCAACGTTTGACTAATTTTCTTATGTCTTTCATGTTTTTGTGACAGGTGCACTTTAAGAGTCTCGCTCGCTCCTAATGCATAACATGCAATGAGTGACACCATGATTTAACATTCACATTGTTATAGACACACGTATTTTTGTATAAAATAATGATAAATGCAGTTTTACAGACCGTAAATTTACTCGGCATTGGCAATTGTCTCAGAAAGTTAATATCGGACCCGGCATCTTATCCAAATGAAAAAGAAATAGTTTTTGTCGCAACGTAGACTGCAAGTTTGTTTCCTGGCACCTGCAGCAATGCGGATTAGATGCAACTGGATGGAGTTTGTGTCAGATGGGCTCCAGATTTCATGGGCTCATCACAGGCTCAACCGAAACCCTTCTGGATCCATTTTGGGCATACATGGATGTGCAGAGCAAACAGATTTAAGGTGGGATTCTTGTGAAAGCTCTTCGTCACAGCACGCCTGAACTGATGCAGATCGTGAACTGATAATCGATCAAATGGAAACTGGAGGTAACAGAAGAAATAGTTGTGATGTTGTGTACATGTTGCTTAATTTAGTTTCCTGATGGAATGTTTGTTGGGCAGCAAAGCAGATATTTAGTTTGTTTTAGTTTGTTTGGTGCTGTAGAAATAAAATGTTGCCACACAATTCAGTATTTAAATAAATGCTCGACTTAGTTTGCAACTAATTTTGTTGGCAAACATTTTGCTAACGTTGCTAAAGTTTTAAACTTGAATGATAAATTTAAGTTTGAAGTTTGCCAACAACAACAGATCTAATCCAAATGAGTTTTTATCATGAATTTTGAGGCGTAGTAATTGCAGACGTTTTTAAACTCTCTAGACAACCCTGAGACTGAATGTATGAGAGAGAGAGAGAGAGACAGGTCCTGTTCTGCCTGTTGTCTTATGACCTGAGCTGCCTGCCAAAAGCTGTGTTATGCAAAAAGCTCGGAGGAAAAAGAGACTCCGGGAAGGTACAGTTTTGACGTCATAGGTACCCACATGTAAGAATTGGCTAATATCTGCTAATTAGCTGGAATGTGCTGGTTTATTGTACAGCATTTGAGTTCTGTCAGCTCTCCAAACACACCTCTTTGTTGATCTACAGTACTTTTCCTCGCTTGAGAAAGTGATTTTTTCAAAAGCTTTCGAGCTCCTGAAAGGGTGAAGGAAATATTTTATCACTACATTATGTTTTTAGTCTGCCTCCATGTCTGTCTAAATAAAACGGACTAAAAGCATGTCTCTCTCTCTCTCTCTCTCTCTCTCTCTCTCTCTCTCTCTCTCTCTCTCTCTCTCTC